>NC_090921.1:1800000-1951057 GCF_040938575.1 Ambystoma mexicanum | reverse complement strand
CCAGGCCCCCACTCATGTCCCCCTGCACCCCCACCCCCTCAGCATCCAGGGGCACCCTCCACCAGGCCCCCACTCATGTCCAACTCATGTCTCCCATCACCCCCACCCCCCAGCAGTGCAGGGCACCCTCCACCAGGCCCCCACTCATGTCCAACTCATTTCTCCCAGCACCCCCACCCCCAGCAGTGCAGGGCAGCCTCCACCAGGCCCCCACACATGTCCAACTCATGTCTCCCAGCACCCCCACCCCCCAGCAGTGCAGGGCACCCTCCACCAGGCCCCCATTCATGTCCAACTCATGTCTCCCAGCACCCCCACCCCCCAGCAGTGCAGGGCACCCTCCACGAGGCCCCCACTCATGTCCCCTGCACCCCCACCCCCAGCATCCAGGGGCACCCTCCACCAGGCACCCACTCAGTCCAAACCCTCCACCAGGCACCCACTCATGTCCAACTCATGTCCCCCTGTACCCCCACCCACCAGCATCCAGGGCACCCTCCAGCAGGCCCCCACACATGTCTCCCAACACCCCCACCCCCCAGCAGTGCAGGGCACCCTCCACCAGGCCCCCACACATGTCTCCCATCACCCCCACCCCCAGCAGTGCAGGGCACCCTCCACCAGGCCCCCACTCATGTCTCCCATCACCCCCACCCCCAGCAGTGCAGGGCACCCTCCCAAGGCCCCCACTCATGTCCCCTGCACCCCCACCCCCAGCATCCAGGGCACCCTCCACCAGGCCCCCACTCATGTCCCCTGCACCCCCACCCACCAGCATCCAGGAGCATCCTCCACCAGGCCCCCACACATGTCTCCCACACCCCCACCCCCAGCATTGCAGGGCACCCTCCACCAGGCCCCCACACGTCTCCCATCACCCCCACCCCCCAGCAGTGCAGGGGACCCTCCACCAGGCCCCCACACATGTCTCCCATCACCCCCACCCACCCAGCAGTGCAGGGGACCCTCCACCAGGCCCCCACACATGTCTCTCATCACCCCACCCCCCAGCAATGCAGGACACCCTCCACCAGGCCCCCACTCATGTCCCCCTGCACCCCCCACCCCCCAGCAGTCAGAGACACCCTCCACCAGGCCCCCACTCATGTCCAACTCATGTCTCCAGCACCCCCACTCCCCAGCAGTGCAGGGCACCCTCCACCAGGCCCCCACACATGTCTCCCATCACCCCCACCCCCAGCAGTGCAGGGCACCCTCCACCAGGCCCCCACTCATGTCTCCCATCACCTCCACCCCCCAGCAGTGCAGGGCACCCTCCACCAGGCCCCCACTCATGTCCCCTGCATGCCCACCCCCCAGCAGTCAGGGGCACCCTCCACCAGGCCCCCACTCATGTCTCCCATCACCCCCACCCCCCAGCATCCAGGGGCACCCCCACCAGGCCCCACTCATGTCCAACTCATGTCTCCCTGCACCCCCAAACCCCAGCATCCAGGGGCACCCTCCACCAGGCCCCCACTCATGTCCCCCTGCACCCCCACCCCCCAGCATCCAGGGGCACCCTCCACCAGCCACACTCATGTCCCCCTGCAACCCCACCCCCAGCATCCAGGGGCACCCTCCACCAGGCCCCACTCATGTCCAACTCATGTCCCCCATCACCCCCACCCCCCAGCAGTGCAGGGCACCCTCCACCAGGCCCCCACTCATGTCCATCTCATGTCTCCCAGCACCCCCACCACCCAGCAGTGCAGGGCACCCTCCACCAGGCCCCCACACATGTCCAACTCATGTCTCCCAGCACCCCCACGCCCCAGCAGTGCAGGGCACCCTCCATCAGGCTCCCACTCATGTCCAACTCATGTCTCCCAGCACCCCCACCCCCCAGCAGTGCAGGGCACCCTCCACCAGGCCCCCACTCATGTCCCCCTGCACCCTCACCCCCAGCATCCAGGGGCACCCTCCACCAGGCCCCCACTCATGTCCAACTCATGTCCCCCTGCACCCCCACCCCCCAGCATCCAGGGGCACCCTCCACCAGGCCCCACTCATGTCCCTCTGTACCCACACCCACCAGCATCCAGGGCACCCTCCACCAGGCCCCACTCATGTCCCTCTACACCCCCACCCACCAGCATCCAGGGCACCCTCCACCAGGCCCCCACACGTCTCCCATCACCCCCACCCCCCAGCAGTGCAGGGCACCCTCCACCAGGCCCCCACACATGTCTCCCATCACCCCCACGCCCCAGCAGTGCAGGGCACCCTCCACCAGGCCCCACTCATATCTCCCATCACCCCACCCCCCAGCAGTGCAGGGCACCCTCCACCAGGCCCCCACGCATGCCCCCTGAACCCCACCCCCAGCATCAAGGGGCACCCTCCACCAGGCCCCCACTCATGTCCCCCTGCACCCCCACCCACCAGCATCCAGGGGCACCCTCCACTAGGCCCCCACACATGTCTCCCATCACCCCCACCCCCCAGCTGTGCAGGGCACCCTCCACCAGGCCCCCACACATGTCTCCCATCACCCCCACCCCCCAGCAGTGCAGGGCACCCTCCACCAGACCCCCACTCATGTCTCCCATCATCCCCACTCCCCAGCAGTGCAGGGCACCCTCCACCAGGCCCCCACTCATGTCCCCCTGCATCCCCACCCCCCAGCAGTCAGGGGCACCCTCCACTAGGCCCCCACTCATGCCCAACTCATGTCTCCCAGCACCCCAACCCCCCAGCAGTGCAGGGCACCCTCCATCAGGCCCCCACTCATGTCCCCTTGCACCCCCACCCCCAGCATCCAGGGGCACCCTCCACCAGGCCCCCACTCATGTCCAACTCATGTCTCCCATCACCTCCACCCAACAGCATCCAGGGGTACCCTCCACCAGGCCCCCTCACATGTCTCCCAACACCCCCACCCCCCAGCAGTGCAGGGCACCCTCCACCAGGCCCCCACTCATGTCTCCCAACACCCCCACCCCACAGCAATGCAGGGCACCCTCCTCCAGGCCACCACACATGTCTCCCATCACCCCCACCCCCCAGCAGTCAGGGGCACCCTCCACCAGGCCCCCACTCATGTCCCCTGCACCCCCACCCCCCGGCAGTGCAGGGCACCCCCCGCCAGGCACCCACTCATGTCCAACTCATGTCCCCCATCACCCCCACCCACCAGCATCCAGGGGCACCCTCCAGCAGGCCCCCACACATGTCTCCCAACACCCCCACCCCCCAGCAGTGCAGGGCACCCTCCACCAGGCCCCCACTCATTTCTCCCATCACCCCCAACCCCCAGCAGTGCAGGGCACCCTCCACCAGGCCCCACACATGTCTCCCATCACCCCTACCCCCCAGCAGTCAGGGGCACACTCCACCAGGCCCCCACTCATGTCCCCCTGCTCCCCCACCCCCAGCAGTCAGGGGCACCCTGCACCAGGCCCCCACTTTTCTCCCATCACCCCCACCCCCCAGCATCCAGGGACACCCTCCACCAGGCCCCCACTCATGTCCACTCATGTCTCCCTGCACCCCCACCCCCCAGCATCCAGGGGCGCCCTCCACCAGGCCCCCACTCATGTCCCCCTGCACCCCTACCCCCCAGTATCCAGGGGCACCCTCCACCAGGCCCCCACTCATGTCCCCCTGCACCCCCACCCCTCAGCATCCAGGGGCACCCTCCACCAGGCCCCCACTCATGTCCAACTCATGTCTCCCATCACCCCCACCCCCCAGCAGTGCAGGGCACCCTCCACCAGGCACCCACTCATGTCCAACTCATTTCTCCCAGCACCCCCACCCCCAGCAGTGCAGGCAGCCTCCACCAGGCCCCCACACATGTCCAACTCATGTCTCCCAGCACCCTCACCCCCAGCAGTGCAGGGCACCCTCCACCAGGCCCCCATTCATGTCCAACTCATGTCTCCCAGCACCCCCACCCCCCAGCAGTGCAGGGGCACCCTCCACGAGGCCCCCACTCATGTCCCCCTGCACCCCCACCCCCCAGCATCCAGGGGCACCCTCCACCAGGCACCCACTCATGTCCAACTCATGTCCCCCTGCACCCCCACCCACCAGCATCCAGGGGCACCCTCCAGCAGGCCCCCACACATGTCTCCCAACACCCCCACCCCCCAGCAGTGCAGGGCACCCTCCACCAGGCCCCCACACATGTCTCCCATCACCCCCACCCCCCAGCAGTGCAGGGCACCCTCCACCAGGCCCCCACTCATGTCTCCCATCACCCCCACCCCCCCGCAGTGCAGGGCACCCTCCACCAGGCCCCCACTCATGTCCCCCTGCACCCCCACCCCCAGCATCCAGGGGCACACTCCACCAGGCCCCCACTCATGTCCCCCTGCACCCCCACCCACCAGCATCCAGGAGCATCCTCCACCAGGCCCCCACACATGTCTCCCATCACCCCCACCCCCCAGCAGTGCAGGGCACCCTCCACCAGGCCCCCACACATGTCTCCCATCACCCCCACCCCCCAGCAGTGCAGGGGACCCTCCACCAGGCCCCCACACATGTCTCCCATCACCCCCACCACCCAGCAGTGCAGGGCACCCTCCACCAGGCCCCCACTCTTGCCCCCACGCCCCCCAGCATCCAGGGGCACCCTCCACCAGGCCCCCACTCATGTCCCCTTGCACCCCCACCCACCGGCATCCTGGGGCACCCTCCACCAGGCCCCCACACATGTCTCCCATCACCCCCACCCCCCGGCAGTGCAGGGCACCCTCCCCCAGGCCCCCACTCATGTCTCCCATCACCCGCACCCCACAGCAGTGCAGGGCACCCTCCACCAGGCCCCCCCTCATTTCCCCCTGCACCCCCACCCCCCAGAAGTCAGGGGCACCCTCCACCAGGCCCCCACTCATGTCCAACTCATGTCCCCCTGCACCCCCACCCCCCAGCATCCAGGGGCACCCTCCACCAGGTCTCCACTCATATCCAGCTTATGTCTCCCAGCACCCCTACCCCCCAGTAGTGCAGGGCACCCTCAGCATCCAGGGGCACCCTCCACCAGGCCCCCACTCATGTCCAACTCATGTGTCCCATCACCCCCACCCACCAGCATCCAGGGGCACCCTCCACCAGGCCCCCACACATGTCTCCCGACACCCCCACCCCCCAGCAGTGCAGGGCACCCTCCACCAGGCCCCCACTCATGTCTCCCATCACCCCACCCCCCAGCAGTGCAGGGCACCCTCCACCAGCCCCCCAATCATGTCCCCCTGCACCCCCACCCCCCAGCAGTCAGAGACACCCTCCACCAGGCCCCCACTCATGTCCAACTCATGTCTCCCAGCACCCCCACCCCCCCAGCAGTGCAGGGCACCCTCCACCAGGCCCCCACACATGTCTCCCATCACCCCCACCCCCCAGCATCCAGAGGCACCCTCCACCAGGCCCCCACTCATGTCCAACTCATCTCTCCCTGCACCCCCAAACCCCAGCATCCAGGGGCACCCTCCACCAGGCCCCCACTCATGTCCCCCTGCACCCCTACCCCCCAGCATCTAGGGGCACCCTCCACCAGGCCCCCACTCATGTCTTCCTGCAACCCAACCCCCCAGCATCCAGGGGCACCCTCCACCAGGCCCCCACTCATGTCCAACTCATGTCTCCCATCACCCCAGCACCCTCCACCAGGCCCCCACTCATGTCCCCCTGCACCCCCACCCCCCAGCATCCAGAGGCACCCTCCACCAGGCCCCCACTCATGTCCAACTCATGTCCCCCGGCACCCCCACCCACCAGCATCCAGGGGCACCCTCCACCAGGCCCCCACTCATGTCCAACTCATGTCTCCCAGCACCCCCACCCCCCAGCAGTGCAGGGCACCCACCACCAGGCCCCCACTCATGTCCCCCTGCACCCCCACCCCCCAGCAGTGCAGGGCACCCTCCACCAGGCCCCCACTCATGTCCAACTCATGTCTCCCATCACCCCCACCCACCAGCATCCAGGGGCACCCTCCACCAGGCCCCCACACATGTGTACCAACACCCCCACCCCCCAGCAGTGCAGGGCACCCTCCACCAGGCCCCCACTCATGTCTCCCATCACCCCCATCCCCCAGCAGTGCAGGGCACCCTCCACCAGGCCCCCACACATGTCTCCCATCACCCCTACCCCCCAGCAGTCAGGGGCACTCTCCACCAGGCCCCCACGCATGTCCCCCTGCACCCCCTCCCACCAGCATCCAGGGGCACCCTCCACCAGGCCCCCACACATGTCTCCCATCACCCCACCCCCTAGCAGTGCAGGGCACCCTCCACTAGGCCCCCACTCATGTCCCCCTGCACCCCCACCCCCCAGCAGTCAGAGACACCCTCCACCAGGCCCCCACTCATGTCCAAACCATGTCTCCCAGCACCCCCACCCCCCAGCAGTGCAGGGCACCCTCCACCAGGCCCCCACACATGTCTCCCATCACCCCCACCCCCCAGTAGTGCAGGGCACCCTCCAAAGGGCCCCCACTCATTAACGCCCCCATCACCTCCACCCCCCAGCAGTGCAGGGCACCCTCCACCAGGCCCCCACTCATGTCCCCCTGCACCCCCACCCCCCAGCAGTCAGTGGCACCCTCCATCAGGCCCCCACTCATGTCTCCCATCACCCCCAACCCCCAGCATCCAGGGGCACCCTCCACCAGGCCCCCACTCATGTCCAACTCATGTCTCCCTGCACCCCCATCCCCCAGCATCCAGGGGCGCCCTCCACCAGGCCCCCACTCATGTCCCCCTGCACCCCTACCCCCCAGCATCCAGGGGCACCCTCCACCAGGCCCCCATTCATGTCCCCCTGCACCCCCACCCCTCAGCATCCAGGGGCACCCTCCACCAGGCCCCCACTCATGTCCAACTCATGTCTCCCATCACCCCCACCCCCCAGCAATGCAGGGCACCCTCCACCAGGCCCCCACTCATGTCCAACTCATGTCTCCCAGCACCCCCACCCCCAGCAGTGCAGGGCAGCCTCCACCAGGCCCCCACACATGTCCAACTCATGTCTCCCAGCACCCCCACCCCCCAGCAGTGCAGGGCACCCTCCACCAGGCCCCCACTCATGTCCAACTCATGTCTCCCAGCACCCCCACCCCCGGCAGTGCAGGGCACCCTCCACGAGGCCCCCACTCATGTCCCCCTGCACCCCCACCCCCCAGCATCCAGGGGCACCCTCCACCAGGCCCCCACTCATGTCCAACTCATGTCCCCCTGCACCCCCACCCCCCAGCATCCAGGGGCACCCTCCACCAGGCCCCCACTCATTTCCCCCTGCACCCCCACCCACCAGCATCCAGGGGCACCCTCCACCAGGCCCCCACACATGTCGCCCATCACCCCCACCCCCCAGGAGTGCAGGGCACCCTCCACCAGGCCCCCACACATGTCTCCCATCACCCCCACCCCCCAGCAGTGCAGGCCACCCTCCATCAGGCCCCCACTCATGTCTCCCATCACCCCCACCCCTCAGCAGTGCAGGGCACCCTCCACCAGGCCCCCACTCATGTCCCCCTGCACCCCCACCCCCCAGCATCCAGGGGCACCCTCCACCAGGCCCCCACTCATGTTCCCCTGCACCCCCACCCACCAGCATCCAGGGGCATCCTCCACCAGGCCCCCACACATGTCTCCCATCACCCCCACCCCCCAGCAGTGCAGGGCACCCTCCACCAGGCCCCCACATATGTCTCCCATCACCCCCACCCCCCAGCAGTGCAGGGCACCCTCCACCAGGCCCCCACTCATGTCTCCCATCACCCCCACCCCCCAGCAGTGCAGGGCACCCTCCACCAGGCCCCCACTCTTGCCCCCCTGCACCCCCACCCCCCAGCATCCAGGGGCACCCTCCACCAGGCCCCCACTCATGTCCCCCTGCACCCCCACCCACCGGCATCCAGGGGCACCCTCCACCAGGCCCCCACACATGTCTCCCATCACCCCCACCCCCCAGCAGTGCAGGGCACCCTCCACCAGGCCCCCACACATGTCTCCCATCACCCCCACCCCCCAGCAGTGCAGGGCACCCTCCCCCAGGGCCCCACTCATGTCTCCCATCACCCGCACCCCACAGCAGTGCAGGTCACCCTCCACCAGGCCCCCCCTCATTTCCCCCTGCACCCCCACCCCCCAGAGGTCAGAGGCACCGTCCACCAGGCCCCCACTCATGTCCAACTCATGTCCCCCTGCACCCCCACCCCCCAGCATCCAGGGGCACCCTCCACCAGGCCCCCACTCATGTCCAGCTCATGTCTCGCAGCACCCCTACCCCCCAGCAGTGCAGGGCACCCTCAGCATCCAGGGGCACCCTCCACCAGGCCCCCACTCATGTCCAACTCATGTCTCCCATCACCCCCACCCACCAGCATCCAGGGGCACCCTCCACCAGGCCCCCACACATGTCTCCCGACACCCCCACCCCCCAGCAGTGCAGGGCACCCTCCACCAGGCCCCCACTCATGTCTCCCATCACCCCACCCCCCAGCAGTGCAGGGCACCCTCCACCAGCCCCCCACTCATGTCCCCCTGCACCCCCACCCCCCAGCAGTGCAGGGCACCCTCCACCAGGCCCCCACTCATGTCTCCCATCACCCCACCCCCCAGCAGTGCAGGGCACCCTCCACCAGGCCCCCACTCATGTCCAACTCATGTCTCCCAGCACCCCCACCCCCCAGCAGTGCAGGGCACCCTCCACCAGGCCCCCACACATGTCTCCCATCACCCCCACCCCCCAGCAGTGCAGGGCACCCTCCGCCAGGCCCCCACTCAAGTCTCCCATCACCTCCACCCCCCAGCAGTGCAGGGCACCCTCCACCAGGCCCCCACTCATGTCCCCCTGCACGCCCACCCCCCAGCAGTCAGGGGCACCCTCCACTAGGCCCCCACTCATGTCTCCCATCACCCCCACCGCCCAGCATCCAGAGGCACCCTCCACCAGGCCCCCACTCATGTCCAACTCATGTCTCCCTGCACCCCCAAACCCCAGCATCCAGGGGCACCCTCCACCAGGCCCCCACTCATGTCCCCCTGCACCCCCACCCCCCAGCATCTAGGGGCACCCTCCACCAGGCCCCCACTCATGTCTCCCTACAGCCCAACCCCCCAGCATCCAGGGGCACCCTCCACCAGGCCCCCACTCATGTCCAACTCATGTCTCCCATCACCCCCACCCCCCATCAGTGCAGGGCACCCTCCACCAGGCCACCACTCACGTCCCCCTGCACCCCCACCCCCCAGCATCCAGAGGCACCCTCCACCAGGCCCCCACTCATGTCCAACTCATGTCCCCCGGCACCCCCACCCACCAGCATCCAGGGGCACCCTCCACCAGGCCCCCACTCATGTCCAACTCATGTCTCCCAGCACCCCCACCCCCCAGCAGTGCAGGGCACCCTCCACCAGGCCCCCACTCATGTCCCCCTGCACCCCCACCCCCCAGCAGTGCAGGGCACCCTCCACCAGGCCCCCACACATGTCCAACTCATGTCTCCCATCACCCCCACCCACCAGCATCCAGGGGCACCCTCCACCAGGCCCCCACACATGTCTCCCAACACCCCCACCCCCCAGCAGTGCAGGGCACCCTCCACCAGGCCCCCACTCATGTCTCCCATCACCCCCACCCCCCAGCAGTGCAGGGCACCCTCCACCAGGCCCCCACACATGTCTCCCATCACCCCTACCCCCCAGCAGTCAGGGGCACGCTCCACCAGGCCCCCACGCATGTCCCCGTGCACCCCCTCCCACCAGAACCAGGGGCACCCTCCACCAGGCCCCCACACATGTCTCCCATAACCCCACCCCCAGCAGTGCAGGGCACCCTCCACCAGGCCCCCACTCATGTCCCCCTGCACCCCCACCCCCCAGCAGTCAGAGACACCCTCCACCAGGCCCCCACTCATGTCCAACCCATGTCTCCCAGCACCCCCACCCCCCAGCAGTGCAGGGCACCCTCCACCAGGCCCCCACACATGTCTCCCATCACCCCCACCCCCCAGTAGTGCAGGGCACCCTCCACCAGGCCCCCACTCATGTCTCCCATCACCTCCACCCCCCAGCAGTGCAGGGCACCCTCCACCAGGCCCCCACTCATGTCCCCCTGCACGCCCACCCCCCAGCAGTCAGTGGCACCCTCCACCAGGCCCCCACTCATGTCTCCCATCACCCCCACCCCCCAGCATCCAGGGGCACCCTCCACCAGGCCCCCACACATGTCCAACTCATGTCTCCCAGCACCCCCACGCCCCAGCAGTGCAGGGCACCCTCCATCAGGCTCCCACTCATGTCCAACTCATGTCTCCCAGCACCCCCACCCCCCAGCAGTGCAGGGAACCCTCCACCAGGCCCCCACTCATGTCCCCCTGCACCCCCACCCCCAGCATCCAGGGGCACCCTCCACCAGGCCCCCACTCATGTCCAACTCATGTCCCCCTGCACCCCCACCCCCCAGCATCCAGGGGCACCCTCCACCGGCCCCCACTCATGTCCCTCTGTACCCACACCCACCAGCATCCAGGGGCACCCTCCACCAGGCCCCCACTCATGTCCCTCTGCACCCCCACCCACCAGCATCCAGGGGCACCCTCCACCAGGCCCCCACACGTCTCCCATCACCCCCACCCCCCAGCAGTGCAGGGCACCCTCCACCAGGCCCCCACACATGTCTCCCATCACCCCCACGCCCCAGCAGTGCAGGGCACCCTCCACCAGGCCCCCACTCATATCTCCCATCACCCCACCCCCCAGCAGTGCAGGGCACCCTCCACCAGGCCCCCACGCATGCCCCCCTGAACCCCCACCCCCAGCATCAAGGGGCACCCTCCACCAGGCCCCCACTCATGTCCCCCTGCACCCCCACCCACCAGCATCCAGGGGCACCCTCCACCAGACCCCCACTCATGTCTCCCATCATCCCCACTCCCCAGCAGTGCAGGGCACCCTCCACCAGGCCCCCACTCATGTCCCCCTGCATCCCCACCCCCCAGCAGTCAGGGGCACCCTCCACTAGGCCCCCACTCATGCCCAACTCATGTCTCCCAGCACCCCCACCCCCCAGCAGTGCAGGGCACCCTCCATCAGGCCCCCACTCATGTCCCCTTGCACCCCCACCCCCCAGCATCCAGGGGCACCCTCCACCAGGCCCCCACTCATGTCCAACTCATGTCTCCCATCACCTCCACCCAACAGCATCCAGGGGTACCCTCCACCAGGCCCCCTCACATGTCTCCCAACACCCCCACCCCCCAGCAGTGCAGGGCACCCTCCACCAGGCCCCCACTCATGTCTCCCAACACCCCCACCCCACAGCAATGCAGGGCACCCTCCTCCAGGCCACCACACATGTCTCCCATCACCCCCACCCCCCAGCAGTCAGGGGGCACCCTCCACCAGGCCCCCACTCATGTCCCCTGCACCCCCACCCCCCAGCAGTGCAGGGCACCCCCCGCCAGGCACCCACTCATGTCCAACTCATGTCCCCCATCACCCCCACCCACCAGCATCCAGGGGCACCCTCCAGCAGGCCCCCACACATGTCTCCCAACACCCCCACCCCCCAGCAGTGCAGGGCACCCTCCACCAGGCCCCCACTCATTTCTCCCATCACCCCCACTCCCCAGCAGTGCAGGGCACCCTCCACCAGGCCCCCACACATGTCTCCCATCACCCCTACCCCCCAGCAGTCAGGGGCAGACTCCACCAGGCCCCCACTCATGTCCCCCTGCTCCCCCACCCCCAGCAGTCAGGGGCACCCTGCACCAGGCCCCCACTCGTCTCCCATCACCCCCACCCCCCAGCATCCAGGGACACCCTCCACCAGGCCCCCACTCATGTCCAACTCATGTCTCCCTGCACCCCCACCCCCCAGCATCCAGGGGCGCCCTCCACCAGGCCCCCACTCATGTCCCCCTGCACCCCTACCCCCCAGTATCCAGGGGCACCCTCCACCAGGCCCCCACTCATGTCCCCCTGCACCCCCACCCCTCAGCATCCAGGGGCACCCTCCACCAGGCCCCCACTCATGTCCAACTCATGTCTCCCATCACCCCCACCCCCCAGCAGTGCAGGGCACCCTCCACCAGGCCCCCACTCATGTCCAACTCATTTCTCCCAGCACCCCCACCCCCAGCAGTGCAGGGCAGCCTCCACCAGGCCCCCACACATGTCCAACTCATGTCTCCCAGCACCCCCACCCCCCAGCAGTGCAGGGCACCCTCCACCAGGCCCCCATTCATGTCCAACTCATGTCTCCCAGCACCCCCACCCCCCAGCAGTGCAGGGCACCCTCCACGAGGCCCCCACTCATGTCCCCCTGCACCCCCACCCCCCAGCATCCAGGGGCACCCTCCACCAGGCACCCACTCATGTCCAACTCATGTCCCCCTGTACCCCCACCCACCAGCATCCAGGGGCACCCTCCAGCAGGCCCCCACACATGTCTCCCAACACCCCCACCCCCCAGCAGTGCAGGGCACCCTCCACCAGGCCCCCACACATGTCTCCCATCACCCCCACCCCCCAGCAGTGCAGGGCACCCTCCACCAGGCCCCCACTCATGTCTCCCATCACCCCCACCCCCCAGCAGTGCAGGGCACCCTCCACCAGGCCCCCACTCATGTCCCCCTGCACCCCCACCCCCAGCATCCAGGGGCACCCTCCACCAGGCCCCCACTCATGTCCCCCTGCACCCCCACCCACCAGCATCCAGGAGCATCCTCCACCAGGCCCCCACACATGTCTCCCATCACCCCCACCCCCCAGCAGTGCAGGGCACCCTCCACCAGGCCCCCACACGTCTCCCATCACCCCCACCCCCCAGCAGTGCAGGGGACCCTCCACCAGGCCCCCACACATGTCTCCCATCACCCCCACCACCCAGCAGTGCAGGGGACCCTCCACCAGGCCCCCACACATGTCTCTCATCACCCCACCCCCCAGCAATGCAGGACACCCTCCACCAGGCCCCCACTCATGTCCCCCTGCACCCCCCACCCCCCAGCAGTCAGAGACACCCTCCACCAGGCCCCCACTCATGTCCAACTCATGTCTCCCAGCACCCCCACTCCCCAGCAGTGCAGGGCACCCTCCACCAGGCCCCCACACATGTCTCCCATCACCCCCACCCCCCAGCAGTGCAGGGCACCCTCCACCAGGCCCCCACTCATGTCTCCCATCACCTCCACCCCCCAGCAGTGCAGGGCACCCTCCACCAGGCCCCCACTCATGTCCCCCTGCATGCCCACCCCCCAGCAGTCAGGGGCACCCTCCACCAGGCCCCCACTCATGTCTCCCATCACCCCCACCCCCCAGCATCCAGGGGCACCCCCCACCAGGCCCCCACTCATGTCCAACTCATGTCTCCCTGCACCCCCAAACCCCAGCATCCAGGGGCACCCTCCACCAGGCCCCCACTCATGTCCCCCTGCACCCCCACCCCCCAGCATCCAGGGGCACCCTCCACCAGGCCCACACTCATGTCCCCCTGCAACCCCACCCCCCAGCATCCAGGGGCACCCTCCACCAGGCCCCCACTCATGTCCAACTCATGTCCCCCATCACCCCCACCCCCCAGCAGTGCAGGGCACCCTCCACCAGGCCCCCACTCATGTCCATCTCATGTCTCCCAGCACCCCCACCACCCAGCAGTGCAGGGCACCCTCCACCAGGCCCCCACACATGTCCAACTCATGTCTCCCAGCACCCCCACGCCCCAGCAGTGCAGGGCACCCTCCATCAGGCTCCCACTCATGTCCAACTCATGTCTCCCAGCACCCCCACCCCCCAGCAGTGCAGGGCACCCTCCACCAGGCCCCCACTCATGTCCCCCTGCACCCTCACCCCCAGCATCCAGGGGCACCCTCCACCAGGCCCCCACTCATGTCCAACTCATGTCCCCCTGCACCCCCACCCCCCAGCATCCAGGGGCACCCTCCACCAGGCCCCCACTCATGTCCCTCTGTACCCACACCCACCAGCATCCAGGGGCACCCTCCACCAGGCCCCCACTCATGTCCCTCTACACCCCCACCCACCAGCATCCAGGGGCACCCTCCACCAGGCCCCCACACGTCTCCCATCACCCCCACCCCCCAGCAGTGCAGGGCACCCTCCACCAGGCCCCCACACATGTCTCCCATCACCCCCACGCCCCAGCAGTGCAGGGCACCCTCCACCAGGCCCCCACTCATATCTCCCATCACCCCACCCCCCAGCAGTGCAGGGCACCCTCCACCAGGCCCCCACGCATGCCCCCCTGAACCCCCACCCCCAGCATCAAGGGGCACCCTCCACCAGGCCCCCACTCATGTCCCCCTGCACCCCCACCCACCAGCATCCAGGGGCACCCTCCACTAGGCCCCCACACATGTCTCCCATCACCCCCACCCCCCAGCTGTGCAGGGCACCCTCCACCAGGCCCCCACACATGTCTCCCATCACCCCCACCCCCCAGCAGTGCAGGGCACCCTCCACCAGACCCCCACTCATGTCTCCCATCATCCCCACTCCCCAGCAGTGCAGGGCACCCTCCACCAGGCCCCCACTCATGTCCCCCTGCATCCCCACCCCCCAGCAGTCAGGGGCACCCTCCACTAGGCCCCCACTCATGCCCAACTCATGTCTCCCAGCACCCCAACCCCCCAGCAGTGCAGGGCACCCTCCATCAGGCCCCCACTCATGTCCCCTTGCACCCCCACCCCCCAGCATCCAGGGGCACCCTCCACCAGGCCCCCACTCATGTCCAACTCATGTCTCCCATCACCTCCACCCAACAGCATCCAGGGGTACCCTCCACCAGGCCCCCTCACATGTCTCCCAACACCCCCACCCCCCAGCAGTGCAGGGCACCCTCCACCAGGCCCCCACTCATGTCTCCCAACACCCCCACCCCACAGCAATGCAGGGCACCCTCCTCCAGGCCACCACACATGTCTCCCATCACCCCCACCCCCCAGCAGTCAGGGGCACCCTCCACCAGGCCCCCACTCATGTCCCCTGCACCCCCACCCCCCGGCAGTGCAGGGCACCCCCCGCCAGGCACCCACTCATGTCCAACTCATGTCCCCCATCACCCCCACCCACCAGCATCCAGGGGCACCCTCCAGCAGGCCCCCACACATGTCTCCCAACACCCCCACCCCCCAGCAGTGCAGGGCACCCTCCACCAGGCCCCCACTCATTTCTCCCATCACCCCCAACCCCCAGCAGTGCAGGGCACCCTCCACCAGGCCCCCACACATGTCTCCCATCACCCCTACCCCCCAGCAGTCAGGGGCACACTCCACCAGGCCCCCACTCATGTCCCCCTGCTCCCCCACCCCCAGCAGTCAGGGGCACCCTGCACCAGGCCCCCACTTTTCTCCCATCACCCCCACCCCCCAGCATCCAGGGACACCCTCCACCAGGCCCCCACTCATGTCCAACTCATGTCTCCCTGCACCCCCACCCCCCAGCATCCAGGGGCGCCCTCCACCAGGCCCCCACTCATGTCCCCCTGCACCCCTACCCCCCAGTATCCAGGGGCACCCTCCACCAGGCCCCCACTCATGTCCCCCTGCACCCCCACCCCTCAGCATCCAGGGGCACCCTCCACCAGGCCCCCACTCATGTCCAACTCATGTCTCCCATCACCCCCACCCCCCAGCAGTGCAGGGCACCCTCCACCAGGCACCCACTCATGTCCAACTCATTTCTCCCAGCACCCCCACCCCCAGCAGTGCAGGGCAGCCTCCACCAGGCCCCCACACATGTCCAACTCATGTCTCCCAGCACCCTCACCCCCCAGCAGTGCAGGGCACCCTCCACCAGGCCCCCATTCATGTCCAACTCATGTCTCCCAGCACCCCCACCCCCCAGCAGTGCAGGGCACCCTCCACGAGGCCCCCACTCATGTCCCCCTGCACCCCCACCCCCCAGCATCCAGGGGCACCCTCCACCAGGCACCCACTCATGTCCAACTCATGTCCCCCTGCACCCCCACCCACCAGCATCCAGGGGCACCCTCCAGCAGGCCCCCACACATGTCTCCCAACACCCCCACCCCCCAGCAGTGCAGGGCACCCTCCACCAGGCCCCCACACATGTCTCCCATCACCCCCACCCCCCAGCAGTGCAGGGCACCCTCCACCAGGCCCCCACTCATGTCTCCCATCACCCCCACCCCCCCGCAGTGCAGGGCACCCTCCACCAGGCCCCCACTCATGTCCCCCTGCACCCCCACCCCCAGCATCCAGGGGCACACTCCACCAGGCCCCCACTCATGTCCCCCTGCACCCCCACCCACCAGCATCCAGGAGCATCCTCCACCAGGCCCCCACACATGTCTCCCATCACCCCCACCCCCCAGCAGTGCAGGGCACCCTCCACCAGGCCCCCACACATGTCTCCCATCACCCCCACCCCCCAGCAGTGCAGGGGACCCTCCACCAGGCCCCCACACATGTCTCCCATCACCCCCACCACCCAGCAGTGCAGGGCACCCTCCACCAGGCCCCCACTCTTGCCCCCACGCCCCCCAGCATCCAGGGGCACCCTCCACCAGGCCCCCACTCATGTCCCCTTGCACCCCCACCCACCGGCATCCTGGGGCACCCTCCACCAGGCCCCCACACATGTCTCCCATCACCCCCACCCCCCGGCAGTGCAGGGCACCCTCCCCCAGGCCCCCACTCATGTCTCCCATCACCCGCACCCCACAGCAGTGCAGGGCACCCTCCACCAGGCCCCCCCTCATTTCCCCCTGCACCCCCACCCCCCAGAAGTCAGGGGCACCCTCCACCAGGCCCCCACTCATGTCCAACTCATGTCCCCCTGCACCCCCACCCCCCAGCATCCAGGGGCACCCTCCACCAGGCCTCCACTCATATCCAGCTTATGTCTCCCAGCACCCCTACCCCCCAGTAGTGCAGGGCACCCTCAGCATCCAGGGGCACCCTCCACCAGGCCCCCACTCATGTCCAACTCATGTGTCCCATCACCCCCACCCACCAGCATCCAGGGGCACCCTCCACCAGGCCCCCACACATGTCTCCCGACACCCCCACCCCCCAGCAGTGCAGGGCACCCTCCACCAGGCCCCCACTCATGTCTCCCATCACCCCACCCCCCAGCAGTGCAGGGCACCCTCCACCAGCCCCCCAATCATGTCCCCCTGCACCCCCACCCCCCAGCAGTCAGAGACACCCTCCACCAGGCCCCCACTCATGTCCAACTCATGTCTCCCAGCACCCCCACCCCCCAGCAGTGCAGGGCACCCTCCACCAGGCCCCCACACATGTCTCCCATCACCCCCACCCCCCAGCATCCAGAAGCACCCTCCACCAGGCCCCCACTCATGTCCAACTCATCTCTCCCTGCACCCCCAAACCCCAGCATCCAGGGGCACCCTCCACCAGGCCCCCACTCATGTCCCCCTGCACCCCTACCCCCCAGCATCTAGGGGCACCCTCCACCAGGCCCCCACTCATGTCTTCCTGCAACCCAACCCCCCAGCATCCAGGGGCACCCTCCACCAGGCCCCCACTCATGTCCAACTCATGTCTCCCATCACCCCAGCACCCTCCACCAGGCCCCCACTCATGTCCCCCTGCACCCCCACCCCCCAGCATCCAGAGGCACCCTCCACCAGGCCCCCACTCATGTCCAACTCATGTCCCCCGGCACCCCCACCCACCAGCATCCAGGGGCACCCTCCACCAGGCCCCCACTCATGTCCAACTCATGTCTCCCAGCACCCCCACCCCCCAGCAGTGCAGGGCACCCACCACCAGGCCCCCACTCATGTCCCCCTGCACCCCCACCCCCCAGCAGTGCAGGGCACCCTCCACCAGGCCCCCACTCATGTCCAACTCATGTCTCCCATCACCCCCACCCACCAGCATCCAGGGGCACCCTCCACCAGGCCCCCACACATGTGTACCAACACCCCCACCCCCCAGCAGTGCAGGGCACCCTCCACCAGGCCCCCACTCATGTCTCCCATCACCCCCATCCCCCAGCAGTGCAGGGCACCCTCCACCAGGCCCCCACACATGTCTCCCATCACCCCTACCCCCCAGCAGTCAGGGGCACTCTCCACCAGGCCCCCACGCATGTCCCCCTGCACCCCCTCCCACCAGCATCCAGGGGCACCCTCCACCAGGCCCCCACACATGTCTCCCATCACCCCACCCCCTAGCAGTGCAGGGCACCCTCCACTAGGCCCCCACTCATGTCCCCCTGCACCCCCACCCCCCAGCAGTCAGAGACACCCTCCACCAGGCCCCCACTCATGTCCAAACCATGTCTCCCAGCACCCCCACCCCCCAGCAGTGCAGGGCACCCTCCACCAGGCCCCCACACATGTCTCCCATCACCCCCACCCCCCAGTAGTGCAGGGCACCCTCCAAAGGGCCCCCACTCATTAACGCCCCCATCACCTCCACCCCCCAGCAGTGCAGGGCACCCTCCACCAGGCCCCCACTCATGTCCCCCTGCACCCCCACCCCCCAGCAGTCAGTGGCACCCTCCATCAGGCCCCCACTCATGTCTCCCATCACCCCCAACCCCCAGCATCCAGGGGCACCCTCCACCAGGCCCCCACTCATGTCCAACTCATGTCTCCCTGCACCCCCATCCCCCAGCATCCAGGGGCGCCCTCCACCAGGCCCCCACTCATGTCCCCCTGCACCCCTACCCCCCAGCATCCAGGGGCACCCTCCACCAGGCCCCCATTCATGTCCCCCTGCACCCCCACCCCTCAGCATCCAGGGGCACCCTCCACCAGGCCCCCACTCATGTCCAACTCATGTCTCCCATCACCCCCACCCCCCAGCAATGCAGGGCACCCTCCACCAGGCCCCCACTCATGTCCAACTCATGTCTCCCAGCACCCCCACCCCCAGCAGTGCAGGGCAGCCTCCACCAGGCCCCCACACATGTCCAACTCATGTCTCCCAGCACCCCCACCCCCCAGCAGTGCAGGGCACCCTCCACCAGGCCCCCACTCATGTCCAACTCATGTCTCCCAGCACCCCCACCCCCGGCAGTGCAGGGCACCCTCCACGAGGCCCCCACTCATGTCCCCCTGCACCCCCACCCCCCAGCATCCAGGGGCACCCTCCACCAGGCCCCCACTCATGTCCAACTCATGTCCCCCTGCACCCCCACCCCCCAGCATCCAGGGGCACCCTCCACCAGGCCCCCACTCATTTCCCCCTGCACCCCCACCCACCAGCATCCAGGGGCACCCTCCACCAGGCCCCCACACATGTCGCCCATCACCCCCACCCCCCAGGAGTGCAGGGCACCCTCCACCAGGCCCCCACACATGTCTCCCATCACCCCCACCCCCCAGCAGTGCAGGCCACCCTCCATCAGGCCCCCACTCATGTCTCCCATCACCCCCACCCCTCAGCAGTGCAGGGCACCCTCCACCAGGCCCCCACTCATGTCCCCCTGCACCCCCACCCCCCAGAATCCAGGGGCACCCTCCACCAGGCCCCCACTCATGTTCCCCTGCACCCCCACCCACCAGCATCCAGGGGCATCCTCCACCAGGCCCCCACACATGTCTCCCATCACCCCCACCCCCCAGCAGTGCAGGGCACCCTCCACCAGGCCCCCACATATGTCTCCCATCACCCCCACCCCCCAGCAGTGCAGGGCACCCTCCACCAGGCCCCCACTCATGTCTCCCATCACCCCCACCCCCCAGCAGTGCAGGGCACCCTCCACCAGGCCCCCACTCTTGCCCCCCTGCACCCCCACCCCCCAGCATCCAGGGGCACCCTCCACCAGGCCCCCACTCATGTCCCCCTGCACCCCCACCCACCGGCATCCAGGGGCACCCTCCACCAGGCCCCCACACATGTCTCCCATCACCCCCACCCCCCAGCAGTGCAGGGCACCCTCCACCAGGCCCCCACACATGTCTCCCATCACCCCCACCCCCCAGCAGTGCAGGGCACCCTCCCCCAGGGCCCCACTCATGTCTCCCATCACCCGCACCCCACAGCAGTGCAGGTCACCCTCCACCAGGCCCCCCCTCATTTCCCCCTGCACCCCCACCCCCCAGAGGTCAGAGGCACCGTCCACCAGGCCCCCACTCATGTCCAACTCATGTCCCCCTGCACCCCCACCCCCCAGCATCCAGGGGCACCCTCCACCAGGCCCCCACTCATGTCCAGCTCATGTCTCGCAGCACCCCTACCCCCCAGCAGTGCAGGGCACCCTCAGCATCCAGGGGCACCCTCCACCAGGCCCCCACTCATGTCCAACTCATGTCTCCCATCACCCCCACCCACCAGCATCCAGGGGCACCCTCCACCAGGCCCCCACACATGTCTCCCGACACCCCCACCCCCCAGCAGTGCAGGGCACCCTCCACCAGGCCCCCACTCATGTCTCCCATCACCCCACCCCCCAGCAGTGCAGGGCACCCTCCACCAGCCCCCCACTCATGTCCCCCTGCACCCCCACCCCCCAGCAGTGCAGGGCACCCTCCACCAGGCCCCCACTCATGTCTCCCATCACCCCACCCCCCAGCAGTGCAGGGCACCCTCCACCAGGCCCCCACTCATGTCCAACTCATGTCTCCCAGCACCCCCACCCCCCAGCAGTGCAGGGCACCCTCCACCAGGCCCCCACACATGTCTCCCATCACCCCCACCCCCCAGCAGTGCAGGGCACCCTCCGCCAGGCCCCCACTCAAGTCTCCCATCACCTCCACCCCCCAGCAGTGCAGGGCACCCTCCACCAGGCCCCCACTCATGTCCCCCTGCACGCCCACCCCCCAGCAGTCAGGGGCACCCTCCACTAGGCCCCCACTCATGTCTCCCATCACCCCCACCGCCCAGCATCCAGAGGCACCCTCCACCAGGCCCCCACTCATGTCCAACTCATGTCTCCCTGCACCCCCAAACCCCAGCATCCAGGGGCACCCTCCACCAGGCCCCCACTCATGTCCCCCTGCACCCCCACCCCCCAGCATCTAGGGGCACCCTCCACCAGGCCCCCACTCATGTCTCCCTACAGCCCAACCCCCCAGCATCCAGGGGCACCCTCCACCAGGCCCCCACTCATGTCCAACTCATGTCTCCCATCACCCCCACCCCCCATCAGTGCAGGGCACCCTCCACCAGGCCACCACTCACGTCCCCCTGCACCCCCACCCCCCAGCATCCAGAGGCACCCTCCACCAGGCCCCCACTCATGTCCAACTCATGTCCCCCGGCACCCCCACCCACCAGCATCCAGGGGCACCCTCCACCAGGCCCCCACTCATGTCCAACTCATGTCTCCCAGCACCCCCACCCCCCAGCAGTGCAGGGCACCCTCCACCAGGCCCCCACTCATGTCCCCCTGCACCCCCACCCCCCAGCAGTGCAGGGCACCCTCCACCAGGCCCCCACACATGTCCAACTCATGTCTCCCATCACCCCCACCCACCAGCATCCAGGGGCACCCTCCACCAGGCCCCCACACATGTCTCCCAACACCCCCACCCCCCAGCAGTGCAGGGCACCCTCCACCAGGCCCCCACTCATGTCTCCCATCACCCCCACCCCCCAGCAGTGCAGGGCACCCTCCACCAGGCCCCCACACATGTCTCCCATCACCCCTACCCCCCAGCAGTCAGGGGCACGCTCCACCAGGCCCCCACGCATGTCCCCGTGCACCCCCTCCCACCAGAACCAGGGGCACCCTCCACCAGGCCCCCACACATGTCTCCCATAACCCCACCCCCAGCAGTGCAGGGCACCCTCCACCAGGCCCCCACTCATGTCCCCCTGCACCCCCACCCCCCAGCAGTCAGAGACACCCTCCACCAGGCCCCCACTCATGTCCAACCCATGTCTCCCAGCACCCCCACCCCCCAGCAGTGCAGGGCACCCTCCACCAGGCCCCCACACATGTCTCCCATCACCCCCACCCCCCAGTAGTGCAGGGCACCCTCCACCAGGCCCCCACTCATGTCTCCCATCACCTCCACCCCCCAGCAGTGCAGGGCACCCTCCACCAGGCCCCCACTCATGTCCCCCTGCACGCCCACCCCCCAGCAGTCAGTGGCACCCTCCACCAGGCCCCCACTCATGTCTCCCATCACCCCCACCCCCCAGCATCCAGGGGCACCCTCCACCAGGCCCCCACTCATGTCCAACTCATGTCTCCCTGCACCCCACCCCCCAGCATCCAGGGGCACCCTCCACCAGGCCCCCACTCATGTCCCCCTGCACCTCCACCCCCCAGCATCCAGGGGCACCCTCCACCAGGCCCACACTCATGTCCCCCTGCAACCCCACCCCCCAGCATCCAGGGGCACCCTCCACCAGGCCCCAACTCATGTCCAACTCATGTCTCCCATCACCCCCAACCCCCAGCAGTGCAGGGCACCCTCCACCAGGCCCCCACTCATGTCCAACTCATGTCTCCCAGCACCCCCACGCCCCAGCAGTGCAGGGCACCCTCCATCAGGCTCCCACTCATGTCCAACTCATGTCTCCCAGCACCCCCACCCCCCAGCAGTGCAGGGCACCCTCCACCAGGCCCCCACTCAGGTCCCCCTGCACCCCCACCCCCCAGCATCCAGGGGCACCCTGCACCAGGCCCCCACTCATGTCCAACTCATGTCCCCCTGCACCCCCACCCCCCAGCATCCAGGGGCACCCTCCACCAGGCCCCCACTCATGCCCCCCTCTACTCCCACCCACCAGCATCCAGGGGCACCCTCCACCAGGCCCCCACACGTCTCCCATCACCCCACCCCCCAGCAGTGCAGGGCACCCTCCACCAGGCCCCCACACATGTCTCCCATCACCCCCACCCCCAGCAGTGCATGGCATCCTCCACCAGGCCCCCACTCATGTCTCCCATCACCCCACCCCCAGCAGTGCAGGGCACCCTCCACCAGGCCCCCACTCATGTCCCTCTGCACCCCCACCCCCCAGCATCCAGGGGCACCCTCCACCGGGCCCCCACTCATGTCCCTCTGCACCCCCACCCACCAGCATCCAGGGGCACCCTCCACCAGGCCCCCACACGTCTCCCATCACCCCCACCCCCAAGCAGTGCAGGGCACCCTCCACCAGGCCCCCACACATGTCTCCCATCGCCCCACCCCCCAGCAGTGCAGGGCACCCTCCACCAGACCCCCACTCATGTCTCCCATCATCCCCACTCCCCAGCAGTGCAGGGCACCCTCCACCAGGCCCCCACTCATGTCCCCCTGCACCCCCACCCCCCAGCATCCAGGGGCACCCTCCACCAGGCCCCCACTCATGTCCAACTCATGTCTCTCAGCCCCCCCACCCCCCAGCAGTGCAGGGCACCCTCCACCAGGCCCCCACTCATGTCCCCTTGCACCCCCACCCCCCAGCAGTGCAGGGCACCCTCCTCCAGGCCACCACACATGTCTCCCATCACCCCCACCCCCGAGCAGTCAGGGGTACCCTCCACTAGGTCCCCACCCATGTCCCCCTGCACCCCCACCCACCAGCATCCAGGGGCACCCTCCAGAAGGCCCCCACACATGTCTCCCATCACCCCCACCCCCCAGCAGTGCAGGGCACCCTCCACCAGGCCCCCACTCATGTCCCCCTGCACACCCACCCCCCAGCAGTCAGGGGCACCCTCCACCAGGCCCCCACTCATGTCCAACTCATGTCTCCCAGCACCCCCACCACCCAGCAGTGCAGGGCACCCTCCACCAGGCCCCCACTCATGTCTCCCATCACCCCAACCCCCAGCAGTGCAGGGCACCCTCCACCAGGCCCCCACTCATGTCTCCCTGCACCCCCACCCCCCAGCAGTGCAGGGCACCCCCCACCAGGCACCCACTCATGTCCAACTCATGTCCCCCATCACCCCCACCCACCAGCATCCAGGGGAACCCTCCAGCAGGCCCCCACACATGTCTCCCAACACCCCCACCCCCCAGCAGTGCAGGGCACCCTCCACCAGGCCCCCACTCATGTCCAACTCATGTCTCCCAGCACCCCCACCCCCCAGCAGTGCAGGGCACCCTCCACGAGGCCCCCACTCATGTCCCCCTGCACCCTCACCCCCCAGCATCCAGGGCACCCTCCACCAGGCCCCCACTCATGTCCCCCTGCACCCCCACCCCCCAGCATCCAGGGGCACCCTCCACCAGGCCCACACTCATGTCCCCCTGCAACCCCACCCCCCAGCATCCAGGGGCACCCTCCACCAGGCCCCCACTCATGTCCAACTCATGTCCCCCATCACCCCCAACCCCCAGCAGTGCAGGGCACCCTCCACCAGGCCCCCACTCATGTCCAACTCATGTCTCCCAGCACCCCCACCCCCCAGCAGTGCAGGGCACCCTCCACCAGGCCCCCACTCATGTCCCCCTGCACCCCCACCCCCAGCATCCAGGGGAACCCTCCACCAGGCCCCCACTCATGTCCAACTCATGTCCCCCTGCACCCCCACCCCCCAGCATCCAGGGGCACCCTCCACCAGGCCCCCACTCATGTCCCTCTGTACCCCCACCCACCAGCATCCAGGGGCACCCTCCACCGGGCCCCCACTCATGTCCCTCTGCACCCCCACCCACCAGCATCCAGGGGCACCCTCCACCAGGCCCCCACACGTCTCCCATCACCCCCACCCCCCAGCAGTGCAGGGCACCCTCCACCAGGCCCCCACACATGTCTCCCATCACCCCCACCCCCCAGCAGTGCAGGGCACCCTCCCCCAGGCCCCCACTCATGTCTCCCATCACCCGCACCCCACAGCAGTGCAGGTCACCCTCCACCAGGCCCCCCCTCATTTCCCCCTGCACCCCCACCCCCCAGAGGTCAGGGGCACCGTCCACCAGGCCCCCACTCATGTCCAACTCATGTCCCCCTGAACCCCCACCCCCCAGCATCCAGGGGCACCCTCCACCAGGCCCCCACTCATGTCCAGCTCATGTCTCGCAGCACCCCTACCCCCCAGCAGTGCAGGGCACCCTCAGCATCCAGGGGCACCCTCCACCAGGCCCCCACTCATGTCCAACTCATATCTCCCATCACCCCCACCCACCAGCATCCAGGGGCACCCTCCACCAGGCCCCCACACATGTCTCCCGACACCCCCACCCCCCAGCAGTGCAGGGCACCCTCCACCAGGCCCCCACTCATGTCTCCCATCACCCCACCCCCCAGCAGTGCAAGGCACCCTCCACCAGCCCCCCACTCATGTCCCCCTGCACCCCCACCCCCCAGCAGTCAGAGACACCCTCCACCAGGCCCCCACTCATGTCCAACTCATGTCTCCCAGCACCCCCACCCCCCAGCAGTGCAGGGCACCCTCCACCAGGCCCCCACACATGTCTCCCATCACCCCCACCCCCCAGCAGTGCAGGGCACCCTCCGCCAGGCCCCCACTCAAGTCTCCCATCACCTCCACCCCCCAGCAGTGCAGGGCACCCTCCACCAGGCCCCCACTCATGTCCCCCTGCACGCCCACCCCCCAGCAGTCAGGGGCACCCTCCACCAGGCCCCCACTCATGTCTCCCATCACCCCCACCCCCCAGCATCCAGAGGCACCCTCCACCAGGCCCCCACTCATGTCCAACTCATGTCTCCCTGCACCCCCAAACCCCAGCATCCAGGGGCACCCTCCACCAGGCCCCCACTCATGTCCCCCTGCACCCCCACCCCCCTGCATCTAGGGGCACCCTCCACCAGGCCCCCACTCATGTCTCCCTACAGCCCAACCCCCCAGCATCCAGGGGCACCCTCCACCAGGCCCCCACTCATGTCCAACTCATGTCTCCCATCACCCCCACCCCCCAGCAGTGCAGGGCACCCTCCACCAGGCCACCACTCATGTCCCCCTGCACCCCCACCCCCCAGCATCCAGAGGCACCCTCCACCAGGCCCCCACTCATGTCCAACTCATGTCCCCCGGCACCCCCACCCACCAGCATCCAGGGGCACCCTCCACCAGGCCCCCACTCATGTCCAACTCATGTCTCCCATCACCCCCAACCCCCAGCAGTGCAGGGCACCCTCCACCAGGCCCCCACTCATGTCCAACTCATGTCTCCCAGCACCCCCACGCCCTAGCAGTGCAGGGCACCCTCCATCAGGCTCCCACTCATGTCCAACTCATGTCTCCCAGCACCCCCACCCCCCAGCAGTGCAGGGCACCCTCCACCAGGCCCCCACTCAGGTCCCCCTGCACCCCCACCCCCCAGCATCCAGGGGCACCCTGCACCAGGCCCCCACTCATGTCCAACTCATGTCCCCCTGCACCCCCACCCCCCAGCATCCAGGGGCACCCTCCACCAGGCCCCCACTCATGCCCCCCTCTACTCCCACCCACCAGCATCCAGGGGCACCCTCCACCAGGCCCCCACACATGTCTCCCATCACCCCACCCCCCAGCAGTGCAGGGCACCCTCCACCAGGCCCCCACACATGTCTCCCATCACCCCCACCCCCAGCAGTGCAGGGCATCCTCCACCAGGCCCCCACTCATGTCTCCCATCACCCCACCCCCAGCAGTGCAGGGCACCCTCCACCAGGCCCCCACTCATGTCCCTCTGCACCCCCACCCCCCAGCATCCAGGGGCACCCTCCACCGGGCCCCCACTCATGTCCCTCTGCACCCCCACCCACCAGCATCCAGGGGCACCCTCCACCAGGCCCCCACACGTCTCCCATCACCCCCACCCCCAAGCAGTGCAGGGCACCCTCCACCAGGCCCCCACACATGTCTCCCATCGCCCCACCCCCCAGCAGTGCAGGGCACCCTCCACCAGACCCCCACTCATGTCTCCCATCATCCCCACTACCCAGCAGTGCAGGGCACCCTCCACCAGGCCCCCACTCATGTCCCCCTGCATCCCCACCCCCCAGCAGTCAGGGGCACCCTCCACTAGGCCCCCACTCATGCCCAACTCATGTCCCCCTGCACCCCCACACCCCAGCATCCAGGGGCACCCTCCACCAGGCCCCCACTCATGTCCAACTCATGTCTCTCAGCCCCCCCACCCCCCAGCAGTGCAGGGCACCCTCCACCAGGCCCCCACTCATGTCCCCTTGCACCCCCACCCCCCAGCAGTGCAGGGCACCCTCCTCCAGGCCACCACACATGTCTCCCATCACCCCCACCCCCGAGCAGTCAGGGGCTCCCTCCACCAGGTCCCCACCCATGTCCCCCTGCACCCCCACCCACCAGCATCCAGGGGCACCCTCCACCAGGCCCCCACACATGTCTCCCATCACCCTCACCCCCCAGCAGTGCAGGGCACCCTCCACCAGGCCCCCACTCATGTCCCCCTGCACACCCACCCCCCAGCAGTCAGGGGCACCCTCCACCAGGCCCCCACTCATGTCCAACTCATGTCTCCCAGCACCCCCACCACCCAGCAGTGCAGGGCACCCTCCACCAGGCCCCCACTCATGTCTCCCATCACCCCAACCCCCAGCAGTGCAGGGCACCCTCCACCAGGCCCCCACTCATGTCTCCCTGCACCCCCACCCCCCAGCAGTGCAGGGCACCCCCCACCAGGCACCCACTCATGTCCAACTCATGTCCCCCATCACCCCCACCCACCAGCATCCAGGGGAACCCTCCAGCAGGCCCCCACACATGTCTCCCAACACCCCCACCCCCCAGCAGTGCAGGGCACCCTCCACCAGGCCCCCACTCATGTCCAACTCATGTCTCCCAGCACCCCCACCCCCCAGCAGTGCAGGGCACCCTCCACGAGGCCCCCACTCATGTCCCCCTGCACCCTCACCCCCCAGCATCCAGGGCACCCTCCACCAGGCCCCCACTCATGTCCCCCTGCACCCCCACCCCCCAGCATCCAGGGGCACCCTCCACCAGGCCCACACTCATGTCCCCCTGCAACCCCACCCCCCAGCATCCAGGGGCACCCTCCACCAGGCCCCCACTCATGTCCAACTCATGTCCCCCATCACCCCCAACCCCCAGCAGTGCAGGGCACCCTCCACCAGGCCCCCACTCATGTCCCCCTGCACCCCCACCCCCAGCATCCAGGGGAACCCTCCACCAGGCCCCCACTCATGTCCAACTCATGTCCCCCTGCACCCCCACCCCCCATCATCCAGGGGCACCCTCCACCAGGCCCCCACTCATGTCCCTCTGTACCCCCACCCACCAGCATCCAGGGGCACCCTCCACCGGGCCCCCACTCATGTCCCTCTGCACCCCCACCCACCAGCATCCAGGGGCACCCTCCACCAGGCCCCCACACGTCTCCCATCACCCCCACCCCCCAGCAGTGCAGGGCACCCTCCACCAGGCCCCCACACATGTCTCCCATCACCCCCACCCCCCAGCAGTGCAGGGCACCCTCCCCCAGGCCCCCACTCATGTCTCCCATCACCCGCACCCCACAGCAGTGCAGGTCACCCTCCACCAGGCCCCCCCTCATTTCCCCCTGCACCCCCACCCCCCAGAGGTCAGGGGCACCGTCCACCAGGCCCCCACTCATGTCCAACTCATGTCCCCCTGCACCCCCACCCCCCAGCATCCAGGGGCACCCTCCACCAGGCCCCCACTCATGTCCAGCTCATGTCTCGCAGCACCCCTACCCCCCAGCAGTGCAGGGCACCCTCAGCATCCAGGGGCACCCTCCACCAGGCCCCCACTCATGTCCAACTCATATCTCCCATCACCCCCACCCACCAGCATCCAGGGGCACCCTCCACCAGGCCCCCACACATGTCTCCCGACACCCCCACCCCCCAGCAGTGCAGGGCACCCTCCACCAGGCCCCCACTCATGTCTCCCATCACCCCACCCCCCAGCAGTGCAGGGCACCCTCCACCAGCCCCCCACTCATGTCCCCCTGCACCCCCACCCCCTAGCAGTCAGAGACACCCTCCACCAGGCCCCCACTCATGTCCAACTCATGTCTCCCAGCACCCCCACCCCCCAGCAGTGCAGGGCACCCTCCACCAGGCCCCCACACATGTTTCCCATCACCCCCACCCCCCAGCAGTGCAGGGCACCCTCCGCCAGGCCCCCACTCAAGTCTCCCATCACCTCCACCCCCCAGCAGTGCAGGGCACCCTCCACCAGGCCCCCACTCATGTCTCCCATCACCCCCACCCCCCAGCATCCAGAGGCACCCTCCACCAGGCCCCCACTCATGTCCAACTCATGTCTCCCTGCACCCCCAAACCCCAGCATCCAGGGGCACCCTCCACCAGGCCCCCACTCATGTCCCCCTGCACCCCCACCCCCCAGCATCTAGGGGCACCCTCCACCAGGCCCCCACTCATGTCTCCCTACAGCCCAACCCCCCAGCATCCAGGGGCACCCTCCACCAGGCCCCCACTCATGTCCAACTCATGTCTCCCATCACCCCCACCCCCCAGCAGTGCAGGGCACCCTCCACCAGGCCACCACTCATGTCCAACTCATGTCCCCCGGCACCCCCACCCACCAGCATCCAGGGGCACCCTCCACCAGGCCCCCACTCATGTCCAACTCATGTCTCCCAGCACCCCCACCCCCCAGCAGTGCAGGGCACCCTCCACCAGGCCCCCACTCATGTCCCCCTGCACCCCCACCCCCCAGCAGTGCAGGGCACCCTCCACCAGGCCCCCACACATGTCCAACTCATGTCTCCCATCACCCCCACCCACCAGCATCCAGGGGCACCCTCCACCAGGCCCTCACACATGTCTCCCAACAATCCCACCCCCCAGCAGTGCAGGGCACCCTCCACCAGGCCCCCTCTCATGTCTCCCATCACCCCCACCCCCCAGCAGTGCAGGGCACCCTCCACCAGGCCCCCACACATGTCTCCCATCACCCCTACCCCCCAGCAGTCAGGGGCACGCTCCACCAGGCCCCCACGCATGTCCCCGTGCACCCCCTCCCACCAGCATCCAGGGGCACCCTCCACCAGGCCCCCACACATGTCTCCCATCACCCCACCCCCAGCAGTGCAGGGCACCCTCCACCAGGCCCCCACTCATGTCCCCCTGCACCCCCACCCCCCAGCAGTCAGAGACACCCTCCACCAGGCCCCCACTCATGTCCAACCCATGTCTCCCAGCACCCCCACCCCCCAGCAGTGCAGGGCACCCTCCACCAGGCCCCCACACATGTCTCCCATCACCCCCACCCCCCAGTAGTGCAGGGCACCCTCCACCAGGCCCCCACTCATGTCTCCCATCACCTCCACCCCCCAGCAGTGCAGGGCACCCTCCACCAGGCCCCCACTCATGTCCCCCTGCACCCCCACCCCCCAGCAGTCAGTGGCACCCTCCACCAGGCCCCCACTCATGTCTCCCATCACCCCCACCCCCCAGCATCCAGGGGCACCCTCCACCAGGCCCCCACTCATGTCCAACTCATGTCTCCCTGCACCCCACCCCCCAGCATCCAGGGGCACCCTCCACCAGGCCCCCACTCATGTCCCCCTGCACCTCCACCCCCCAGCATCCAGGGGCACCCTCCACCAGGCCCACACTCATGTCCCCCTGCAACCCCACCCCCCAGCATCCAGGGGCACCCTCCACCAGGCCCCAACTCATGTCCAACTCATGTCTCCCATCACCCCCAACCTCCAGCAGTGCAGGGCACCCTCCACCAGGCCCCCACTCATGTCCAACTCATGTCTCCCAGCACCCCCACGCCCCAGCAGTGCAGGGCACCCTCCATCAGGCTCCCACTCATGTCCAACTCATGTCTCCCAGCACCCCCACCCCCCAGCAGTGCAGGGCACCCTCCACCAGGCCCCCACTCAGGTCCCCCTGCACCCCCACCCCCCAGCATCCAGGGGCACCCTCCACCAGGCCCCCACTCATGCCCCCCTCTACTCCCACCCACCAGCATCCAGGGGCACCCTCCACCAGGCCCCCACACATGTCTCCCATCACCCCACCCCCCAGCAGTGCAGGGCACCCTCCACCAGGCCCCCACACATGTCTCCCATCACCCCCACCCCCAGCAGTGCAGGGCATCCTCCACCAGGCCCCCACTCATGTCTCCCATCACCCCACCCCCAGCAGTGCAGGGCACCCTCCACCAGGCCCCCACTCATGTCCCTCTGCACCCCCACCCCCCAGCATCCAGGGGCACCCTCCACCGGGCCCCCACTCATGTCCCTCTGCACCCCCACCCACCAGCATCCAGGGGCACCCTCCACCAGGCCCCCACACGTCTCCCATCACCCCCACCCCCAAGCAGTGCAGGGCACCCTCCACCAGGCCCCCACACATGTCTCCCATCGCCCCACCCCCCAGCAGTGCAGGGCACCCTCCACCAGACCCCCACTCATGTCTCCCATCATCCCCACTCCCCAGCAGTGCAGGGCACCCTCCACCAGGCCCCCACTCATGTCCCCCTGCATCCCCACCCCCCAGCAGTCAGGGGCACCCTCCACTAGGCCCCCACTCATGCCCAACTCATGTCCCCCTGCACCCCCACCCCCCAGCATCCAGGGGCACCCTCCACCAGGCCCCCACTCATGTCCAACTCATGTCTCTCAGCCCCCCCCACCCCCCAGCAGTGCAGGGCACCCTCCACCAGGCCCCCACTCATGTCCCCTTGCACCCCCACCCCCCAGCAGTGCAGGGCACCCTCCTCCAGGCCACCACACATGTCTCCCATCACCCCCACCCCCGAGCAGTCAGGGGCACCCTCCACCAGGTCCCCACCCATGTCCCCCTGCACCCCCACCCACCAGCATCCAGGGGCACCCTCCACCAGGCCCCCACACATGTCTCCCATCACCCCCACCCCCCAGCAGTGCAGGGCACCCTCCACCAGGCCCCCACTCATGTCCCCCTGCACACCCACCCCCCAGCAGTCAGGGGCACCCTCCACCAGGCCCCCACTCATGTCCAACTCATGTCTCCCAGCACCCCCACCACCCAGCAGTGCAGGGCACCCTCCACCAGGCCCCCACTCATGTCTCCCATCACCCCACCCCCCAGCAGTGCAGGGCACCCTCCACCAGGCCCCCACTCATGTCTCCCTGCACCCCCACCCCCCAGCAGTGCAGGGCACCCCCCACCAGGCACCCACTCATGTCCAACTCATGTCTCCCAGCACCCCCACCCCCCAGCAGTGCAGGGCACCCTCCACCAGGCCCCCACTCATGTCCCCCTGCACCCCCACCCCCAGCATCCAGGGGAACCCTCCACCAGGCCCCCACTCATGTCCAACTCATGTCCCCCTGCACCCCCACCCCCCAGCATCCAGGGGCACCCTCCACCAGGCCCCCACTCATGTCCCTCTGTACCCCCACCCACCAGCATCCAGGGGCACCCTCCACCGGGCCCCCACTCATGTCCCTCTGCACCCCCACCCACCAGCATCCAGGGGCACCCTCCACCAGGCCCCCACACGTCTCCCATCACCCCCACCCCCCAGCAGTGCAGGGCACCCTCCACCAGGCCCCCACACATGTCTCCCATCACCCCCACGCCCCAGCAGTGCAGGGCACCCTCCACCAGGCCCCCACTCATATCTCCCATCACCCCACCCCCCAGCAGTGCAGGGCACCCTCCACCAGGCCCCCACTCATGCCCCCCTGAACCCCCACCCCCAGCATCAAGGGGCACCCTCCACCAGGCCCCCACTCATGTCCCCCTGCACCCCCACCCACCAGCATCCAGGGGCACCCTCCACTAGGCCCCCACACATGTCTCCCATCACCCCCACCCCCCAGCAGTGCAGGGCGCCCTCCACCAGGCCCCCACACATGTCTCCCATCACCCCCACCCCCCAGCAGTGCAGGGCACCCTCCACCAGACCCCCACTCATGTCTCCCATCATCCCCACTCCCCAGCAGTGCAGGGCACCCTCCACCAGGCCCCCACTCATGTCCCCCTGCATCCCCACCCCCCAGCAGTCAGGGGCACCCTCCACTAGGCCCCCACTCATGCCCAACTCATGTCCCCCATCACCCCCACCCCCCAGCAGTGCAGGGGACCCTCCACCAGGCCCCCACTCATGTCCCCCTGCACCCCACCCCCCCAGCATCCAGAGGCACCCTTCACCAGGCCCCCACTCATGTCCAACTCATGTCCCCCTGCACCCCCACCCACCAGCATCCAGGGGCACCCTCCACCAGGCCCCCACTCATGTCCAACTCATGTCTCCCAGCACCCCCACCCCCCAGCAGTGCAGGGCACCCTCCACCAGGCCCCCACTCATGTCCCCCTGCACCCCCCACCCCCCGGCAGTGCAGGGCACCCTCCACCAGGCCCCCACACATGTCCAACTCACATACTTGCCAACCCTACCGATTTAGGCGGTAGGATACCGCTTTTTATGCAGTCCTACCGCCTACCGATTTTTTGACACCAAATACCGATTTTTTTTGGTAAAAAAAAATTTTTTTTTTTTTTTTACATTTTTTTTTTTTGCCCACGCCAGCTCAGGGGAGTCTTTCAAGGGCTCCCCCGAGCTGGCGTACCGGGAGAATGCCCGGCATGCAGGCTTTTAATGTCAAAGGCACCCACGGCGGTGGGCTAAAGCGCCCCTCCGCCGCGGGTGCCTTTGGCTAAAGGCGCCATTAGTCCCCCACCACGCCAGCTTGGGGGAGTCTTTCAAGGACATCCCCGAGCTGGCGTAGCGGGAGAAGGCGCAGTATGCAGGCTTTTAATGTCAAAGGCACCCACGGCGATGGGCTAAAAGCGCCCCTCCACCGCGGGTGCCTTTTGGCCAAAGGCGCCTTTAGCCCCCCACCACGCCAGCTCGGGGGAGTCTTTCAAGGACTTCCCCGAGCTGGCGTAGCGGGAGAAGGCGCAGCATGCAGGCCTTTGATGTAAAAGGTGCCCACGGCGGTGGGCTAAGGGCGCCCCTCCGCCGCGAGTGCCTTTCACAAAAGGCGCCATTAGCCCCCCACCACATCAACTCCGGTGAGTCTTTCAAGGACTCCCCCGAGCTGGCGTGATGGCAGAAGGCGTGGCAGGCGCCTCATTGTCATTGAATGCACGCGCGGCGGCGGGCTCAATGACAATGGGCTGCTGACGCGCCCTATTCCTATCATTACCTCCTCGACTGACTATTTTTGAAACTTTAAGATTCCTACAGATTTTTGGTCACAGAATGTTGGCATGTATGAACTCATGTCTCCCATCACCCCCACCTACCAGCATCCAGGGGCACCCTCCACCAGGCCCCCACACATGTCTCCCAACACCCCCACCCCCCAGCAGTGCAGGGCACCCTCCACCAGGCCCCCACTCATGTCTCCCATCACCCCCACCCCCAGCAGTGCAGGGCACCCTCCACTAGGCCCCCACACATGTCTCCCATCACCCCTACCCCCCAGCAGTCAGGGGCACGCTCCACCAGGCCCCCACACATGTCCCCCTGCACCCCCACCCACCAGCATCCAGAGCCACCCTCCACCAGGCCCCCACACATGTCTCCCATCACCCCACCCCCCAGCAGTGCAGGGCACCCTCCACCAGGCCCCCACTCATGTCCCCCTGCACCCTCACCCCCCAGCAGTGCAGGGCACCCTCCACCAGACCCCCACTCATGTCTCCCATCATCCCCACTCCCCAGCAGTGCAGGGCACCCTCCACCAGGCCCCCACTCATGTCCCCCTGCATCCCCACCCCCCAGCAGTCAGGGGCACCCTCCACTAGGCCCCCACTCATGCCCAACTCATGTCCCCCTGCACCCCCACCCCCCAGCATCCAGGGGCACCCTCCACCAGGCCCCCACTCATGTCCCCCTGCAACCCCACCCCCCAGCATCCAGGGGCACCCTCCACCAGGCCCCCACTCATGTCCAACTCATGTCTCCCATCACCCCCACCCCCCAGCAGTGCAGGGGACCCTCCACCAGGCCCCCACTCATGTCCCCCTGCACCCCACCCCCCCAGCATCCAGAGGCACCCTTCACCAGGCCCCCACTCATGTCCAACTCATGTCCCCCTGCACCCCCACCCACCAGCATCCAGGGGCACCCTCCACCAGGCCCCCACTCATGTCCAACTCATGTCTCCCAGCACCCCCACCCCCCAGCAGTGCAGGGCACCCTCCACCAGGCGCCCACACATGTCCAACTCATGTCTCCCATCACCCCCACCCACCAGCATCCAGGGGCTCCCTCCACTAGGCCCCCACACATGTCTCCCAACACCCCCACCCCCCAGCAGTGCAGGGCACCCTCCACCAGGCCCCCACTCATGTCTCCCATCACCCCCACCCCCAGCAGTGCAGGGCACCATCCACCAGGCCCCCACACATGTCTCCCATCACCCCTACCCCCCAGCAGTCAGGGGCACGCTCCACCAGGCCCCGACGCATGTCCCCCCTGCACCCCCACCCACCAGCATCCAGAGGCACCCTCCACCAGGCCCCCACAATGTCTCCTATCACCCCACCCCCCAGCAGTGCAGGGCCCCCTCCACCAGGCCCCCACTCGTGTCCCCCTGCACCCCCACCCCCCATCAGTCAGAGACACCCTCCACCAGGCCCCCACTCATGACCAACTCATGTCTCCCAGCACCCCCAACCCCCAGCAGTGCAGGGCACCCTCCACAAGGCCCCCACTCATGTCCCCCTGCACCCCCACGCCCCAGCAGTGCAGGGCACCCTCCACCAGGCCCCCACTCATGTCTCCCATCACCCCCACCCACCAGCATCCAGGGGCACCCTCCACCAGGCCCCCACACATGTCTCCCAACACCCCCACCCCCGAGCAGTGCAGGGCACCCTCCACCAGGCCACCACACATGTCTCCCATCACCCCTACCCCCCAGCAGTCAGCGGCACGCTCCACCAGGCCCCCACTCATGTCCCCCTGCACCCCCACCCACCAGCATCCAGGGGCACCCTCCACCAGGCCCCCACACATGTCTCTCATCACCCCACCCCCCAGCAATGCAGGGCACCCTCCACCAGGCCCCCACTCATGTCCCCCTGCACCCCCACCCCCCAGCAGTCAGAGACACCCTCCACCAGGCCCCCACTCATGTCCAACTCATGTCTCCCAGCACCCCCACCCCCCAGCAGTGCAGGGGACCCTCCACCAGGCCCCCACTCATGTCCCCCTGCATCCCCACCCCCCAGCAGTCAGGGGCACCCTCCACTAGGCCCCCACTCATGCCCAACTCATGTCCCCCATCACCCCCACCCCCCAGCAGTGCAGGGGACCCTCCACCAGGCCCCCACTCATGTCCCCCTGCACCCCACCCCCCCAGCATCCAGAGGCACCCTTCACCAGGCCCCCACTCATGTCCAACTCATGTCCCCCTGCACCCCCACCCACCAGCATCCAGGGGCACCCTCCACCAGGCCCCCACTCATGTCCAACTCATGTCTCCCAGCACCCCCACCCCCCAGCAGTGCAGGGCACCCTCCACCAGGCCCCCACTCATGTCCCCCTGCACCCCCCACCCCCCGGCAGTGCAGGGCACCCTCCACCAGGCCCCCACACATGTCCAACTCACATACTTGCCAACCCTACCGATTTAGGCGGTAGGATACCGCTTTTTATGCAGTCCTACCGCCTACCGATTTTTTGACACCAAATACCGATTTTTTTTGGTAAAAAAAAATTTTTTTTTTTTTTTTACATTTTTTTTTTTTGCCCACGCCAGCTCAGGGGAGTCTTTCAAGGGCTCCCCCGAGCTGGCGTACCGGGAGAATGCCCGGCATGCAGGCTTTTAATGTCAAAGGCACCCACGGCGGTGGGCTAAAGCGCCCCTCCGCCGCGGGTGCCTTTGGCTAAAGGCGCCATTAGTCCCCCACCACGCCAGCTTGGGGGAGTCTTTCAAGGACATCCCCGAGCTGGCGTAGCGGGAGAAGGCGCAGTATGCAGGCTTTTAATGTCAAAGGCACCCACGGCGATGGGCTAAAAGCGCCCCTCCACCGCGGGTGCCTTTTGGCCAAAGGCGCCTTTAGCCCCCCACCACGCCAGCTCGGGGGAGTCTTTCAAGGACTTCCCCGAGCTGGCGTAGCGGGAGAAGGCGCAGCATGCAGGCCTTTGATGTAAAAGGTGCCCACGGCGGTGGGCTAAGGGCGCCCCTCCGCCGCGAGTGCCTTTCACAAAAGGCGCCATTAGCCCCCCACCACATCAACTCCGGTGAGTCTTTCAAGGACTCCCCCGAGCTGGCGTGATGGCAGAAGGCGTGGCAGGCGCCTCATTGTCATTGAATGCACGCGCGGCGGCGGGCTCAATGACAATGGGCTGCTGACGCGCCCTATTCCTATCATTACCTCCTCGACTGACTATTTTTGAAACTTTAAGATTCCTACAGATTTTTGGTCACAGAATGTTGGCATGTATGAACTCATGTCTCCCATCACCCCCACCTACCAGCATCCAGGGGCACCCTCCACCAGGCCCCCACACATGTCTCCCAACACCCCCACCCCCCAGCAGTGCAGGGCACCCTCCACCAGGCCCCCACTCATGTCTCCCATCACCCCCACCCCCAGCAGTGCAGGGCACCCTCCACTAGGCCCCCACACATGTCTCCCATCACCCCTACCCCCCAGCAGTCAGGGGCACGCTCCACCAGGCCCCCACACATGTCCCCCTGCACCCCCACCCACCAGCATCCAGAGCCACCCTCCACCAGGCCCCCACACATGTCTCCCATCACCCCACCCCCCAGCAGTGCAGGGCACCCTCCACCAGGCCCCCACTCATGTCCCCCTGCACCCTCACCCCCCAGCAGTGCAGGGCACCCTCCACCAGACCCCCACTCATGTCTCCCATCATCCCCACTCCCCAGCAGTGCAGGGCACCCTCCACCAGGCCCCCACTCATGTCCCCCTGCATCCCCACCCCCCAGCAGTCAGGGGCACCCTCCACTAGGCCCCCACTCATGCCCAACTCATGTCCCCCTGCACCCCCACCCCCCAGCATCCAGGGGCACCCTCCACCAGGCCCCCACTCATGTCCCCCTGCAACCCCACCCCCCAGCATCCAGGGGCACCCTCCACCAGGCCCCCACTCATGTCCAACTCATGTCTCCCATCACCCCCACCCCCCAGCAGTGCAGGGGACCCTCCACCAGGCCCCCACTCATGTCCCCCTGCACCCCACCCCCCCAGCATCCAGAGGCACCCTTCACCAGGCCCCCACTCATGTCCAACTCATGTCCCCCTGCACCCCCACCCACCAGCATCCAGGGGCACCCTCCACCAGGCCCCCACTCATGTCCAACTCATGTCTCCCAGCACCCCCACCCCCCAGCAGTGCAGGGCACCCTCCACCAGGCGCCCACACATGTCCAACTCATGTCTCCCATCACCCCCACCCACCAGCATCCAGGGGCTCCCTCCACTAGGCCCCCACACATGTCTCCCAACACCCCCACCCCCCAGCAGTGCAGGGCACCCTCCACCAGGCCCCCACTCATGTCTCCCATCACCCCCACCCCCAGCAGTGCAGGGCACCATCCACCAGGCCCCCACACATGTCTCCCATCACCCCTACCCCCCAGCAGTCAGGGGCACGCTCCACCAGGCCCCGACGCATGTCCCCCCTGCACCCCCACCCACCAGCATCCAGAGGCACCCTCCACCAGGCCCCCACAATGTCTCCTATCACCCCACCCCCCAGCAGTGCAGGGCCCCCTCCACCAGGCCCCCACTCGTGTCCCCCTGCACCCCCACCCCCCATCAGTCAGAGACACCCTCCACCAGGCCCCCACTCATGACCAACTCATGTCTCCCAGCACCCCCAACCCCCAGCAGTGCAGGGCACCCTCCACAAGGCCCCCACTCATGTCCCCCTGCACCCCCACGCCCCAGCAGTGCAGGGCACCCTCCACCAGGCCCCCACTCATGTCTCCCATCACCCCCACCCACCAGCATCCAGGGGCACCCTCCACCAGGCCCCCACACATGTCTCCCAACACCCCCACCCCCGAGCAGTGCAGGGCACCCTCCACCAGGCCACCACACATGTCTCCCATCACCCCTACCCCCCAGCAGTCAGCGGCACGCTCCACCAGGCCCCCACTCATGTCCCCCTGCACCCCCACCCACCAGCATCCAGGGGCACCCTCCACCAGGCCCCCACACATGTCTCTCATCACCCCACCCCCCAGCAATGCAGGGCACCCTCCACCAGGCCCCCACTCATGTCCCCCTGCACCCCCACCCCCCAGCAGTCAGAGACACCCTCCACCAGGCCCCCACTCATGTCCAACTCATGTCTCCCAGCACCCCCACCCCCCAGCAGTGCAGGGCACCCTCCACCAGGCCCCCACACATGTCTCCCATCACCCCCACCCCCCAGCAGTGCAGGGCACCCTCCACCAGGCCCCCACTCATGTCTCCCATCACCTCCACCCCCCAGCAGTGCAGGGCACCCTCCACCAGGCCCCCACTCATGTCCCCCTGCACGCCCACCCCCCAGCAGTCAGGGGCACCCTCCACCAGGCCCCCACTCATGTCTCCCATCACCCCCACCCCCCAGCATCCAGGGGCACCCTCCACCAGGCCCCCACTCATGTCCCCCTGCACCCCACCCCCCCAGCATCCAGAGGCACCCTTCACCAGGCCCCCACTCATGTCCAACTCATGTCCCCCTGCACCCCCACCCACCAGCATCCAGGGGCACCCTCCACCAGGCCCCCACTCATGTCCAACTCATGTCTCCCAGCACCCCCACCCCCCAGCAGTGCAGGGCACCCTCCACCAGGCGCCCACACATGTCCAACTCATGTCTCCCATCACCCCCACCCACCAGCATCCAGGGGCACCCTCCACTAGGCCCCCACACATGTCTCCCAACACCCCCACCCCCCAGCAGTGCAGGGCACCCTCCACCAGGCCCCCACTCATGTCTCCCATCACCCCCACCCCCAGCAGTGCAGGGCACCATCCACCAGGCCCCCACACATGTCTCCCATCACCCCTACCCCCCAGCAGTCAGGGGCACGCTCCACCAGGCCCCGACGCATGTCCCCCCTGCACCCCCACCCACCAGCATCCAGAGGCACCCTCCACCAGGCCCCCACAATGTCTCCTATCACCCCACCCCCCAGCAGTGCAGGGCACCCTCCACCAGGCCCCCACTCGTGTCCCCCTGCACCCCCACCCCCCATCAGTCAGAGACACCCTCCACCAGGCCCCCACTCATGACCAACTCATGTCTCCCAGCACCCCCAACCCCCAGCAGTGCAGGGCACCCTCCACAAGGCCCCCACTCATGTCCCCCTGCACCCCCACGCCCCAGGAGTGCAGGGCACCCTCCACCAGGCCCCCACTCATGTCTCCCATCACCCCCACCCACCAGCATCCAGGGGCACCCTCCACCAGGCCCCCACACATGTCTCCCAACACCCCCACCCCCGAGCAGTGCAGGGCACCCTCCACCAGGCCACCACACATGTCTCCCATCACCCCTACCCCCCAGCAGTCAGCGGCACGCTCCACCAGGCCCCCACTCATGTCCCCCTGCACCCCCACCCACCAGCATCCAGGGGCACCCTCCACCAGGCCCCCACACATGTCTCTCATCACCCCACCCCCCAGCAATGCAGGGCACCCTCCACCAGGCCCCCACTCATGTCCCCCTGCACCCCCACCCCCCAGCAGTCAGAGACACCCTCCACCAGGCCCCCACTCATGTCCAACTCATGTCTCCCAGCACCCCCACCCCCCAGCAGTGCAGGGCACCCTCCACCAGGCCCCCACACATGTCTCCCATCACCCCCACCCCCCAGCAGTGCAGGGCACCCTCCACCAGGCCCCCACTCATGTCTCCCATCACCTCCACCCCCCAGCAGTGCAGGGCACCCTCCACCAGGCCCCCACTCATGTCCCCCTGCACGCCCACCCCCCAGCAGTCAGGGGCACCCTCCACCAGGCCCCCACTCATGTCTCCCATCACCCCCACCCCCCAGCATCCAGGGGCACCCCCCACCAGGCCCCCACTCATGTCCAACTCATGTCTCCCTGCACCCCCAAACCCCAGCATCCAGGGGCACCCTCCACCAGGCCCCCACTCATGTCCCCGTGCAGCCCCACCCCCCAGCATCCAGGGGCACCCTCCACCAGGCCCCCACTCATGTCCAACTCATGTCTCCCATCACCCCCACCCCTCAGCAGTGCACGGCACCCTCCACCAGGCCCCCACTCATGTTCCCCTGCACCCCCACCCCCCAGCATCCAGAGGCACCCTCCACCAGGCCCCCACTCATGTCCAACTCATGTCCCCCTGCACCCCCACCCACCAGCATCCAGGGGCACCCTCCACCAGGCCCCCACTCATGTCCAACTCATGTCTCCCAGCACCCCAACCCCCCAGCAGTGCAGGGCACCCTCCACCAGGCCCCCACTCATGTCCCCCTGCACCCCCACCCCCCAGCAGTGCAGGGCACCCTCCACCAGGCCCCCACTCATGTCCAACTCATGTCTCCCATCACCCCCACCCACCAGCATCCAGGGGCACCCTCCACAAGGCCCCCACACATGTCTCCCAACACCCCCATCCCCCAGCAGTGCAGGGCACCCTCCACCAGGCCCCCACTCATGTCTCCCATCACCCCCACCCCCCAGCAGTGCAGGGCACCCTCCACCAGGCCCCCACACATGTCTCCCATCACCCCTACTCCCCAGCAGTCAGGGGCACGCTCCACCAGGCCCCCACGCATGTCCCCCTGCACCCCCACCCACCAGCATCTAGGGGCACCCTCCACCAGGCCCCCACACATGTCTCCCATCACCCCACCCCCAGCAGTGCAGGGCACCCTCCACCAGGCCCCCACTCATGTCCCCCTGCACCCCCACCCCCCAGCAGTCAGAGACACCCTCCACCAGGCCCCCACTCATGTCCAACCCATGTCTCCCAGCACCCCCACCCCCCAGCAGTGCAGGGCACCCTCCACCAGGCCCCCACACATGTCCAACTCATGTCTCCCATCACCCCCACCCACCAGCATCCAGGGGCACCCTCCACCAGGCCCCCACACATGTCTCCCAACACCCCCACCCCCCAGCAGTGCAGGGCACCCTCCACCAGGCCCTCACTCATTCCTCCCATCACCCCCACCCCCCATCAGTGCAGGGCACCCTCCACCAGGCCCCCACACATGTCTCCCATCACCCCTACCCCCCAGCAGTCAGGGGCACGCTCCACCAGGCCCCCACGCATGTCCCCCTGCACCCCCACCCACCAGCATCCAGGGGCACCCTCCACCAGGCCCCCACACATGTCTCCCATCACCCCACCCCCCAGCAGTGCAGGGCACCCTCCACCAGGCCCCCACTCATGTCCCCCTGCACCCCCACCCCCCATCAGTCAGAGACACCCTCCACCAGGCCCCCACTCATGTCCAACTCATGTCTCCCAGCACCCCCACCCCCAGCAGTGCAGGGCACCCTCTCCAGGCCCTCACTCATGTCTCCCAACAACCCCACCCCCCAGCAGTGCAGGGCACCCTCCACCAGGCCCCCACTCATGTCCAACTCATGTCTCCCTGCACCCCCAAACCCCAGCATCCAGGGGCACCCTCCACCAGGCCCCCACTCATGTCCCCCTGCACCCCCACCCCCCAGCATCCAGGGGCACCCTCCACCAGGCCCCCACTCATGTCCCCCTGCAACCCCACCCCCCAGCATCCAGGGGCACCCTCCACCAGGCCCCCACTCATGTCCAACTCATGTCTCCCATCACCCCCACCCCCCAGCAGTGCAGGGCACCCTCCACCAGGCCCCCACTCATGTCCCCCTGCACCCCCACCCCCCAGCATCCAGAGGCACCCTCCACCAGGCCCCCACTCATGTCCAACTCATGTCCCCCTGCACCCCCACCCACCAGCATTCAGGGGCACCCTCCACCAGGCCCCCACTCATGTCCAACTCATGTCTCCCAGCACCCCCACGCCCCAGCAGTGCAGGGCACCCTCCACCAGGCCCCCACTCATGTCCCCCTGCACCCCCACCCCCCAGCAGTGCAGGGCACCCTCCACCAGGCCCCCACTCATGTCCAACTCATGTCTCCCATCACCCCCACCCACCAGCATCCAGGGGCACCCTCCACCAGGCCCCCACGCATGTCCCCCGCACCCCCTCCCACCAGCATCCAGGGGCACCCTCCACCAGGCCCCCACACATGTCTACCATCACCCCACCCCCCAGCAGTGCAGGGCACCCTCCACCAGGCCCCCACTCATGTCCCCCTGCACCCCCACCCCCCAGCAGTCAGAGACACCCTCCATAAGGCCCCCACTCATGTCCAACCCATGTCTCCCAGCACCCCCACCCCCCAGCAGTGCAGGGCACCCTCCACCAGGCCCCCACTCATGTCTCCCATCACCTCCACCTCCCAGCAGTGCAGGGCACCCTCCACCAGGCCCCCACCCATGTCCCCCTGCACCCCCACCCCCAGCAGTCAGTGGCACCCTCCACCAGGCCCCCACTCATGTCTCCCATCACCCCCACCCCCCAGCATCCAGGGGCACCCTCCACCAGGCCCCCACTCATGTCCAACTCATGTCTCCCTGCACCCCACCCCCAGCATCCAGGGGCACCCTCCACCAGGCCCCCACTCATGTCCCCCTGCACCCCCACCCCCCAGCATCCAGGGGCACCCTCCACCAGGCCCACACTCATGTCCCCCTGCAACCCCACCCCCCAGCATCCAGGGGCACCCTCCACCAGGCCCCCACTCATGTCCAACTCATGTCCCCCATCACCCCCACCCCCCAGCAGTGCAGGGCACCCTCCACCAGGCCCCCACTCATGTCCATCTCATGTCTCCCAGCACCCCCACCACCCAGCAGTGCAGGGCACCCTCCACCAGGCCCCCACACATGTCCAACTCATGTCTCCCAGCACCCCCACGCCCCAGCAGTGCAGGGCACCCTCCATCAGGCTCCCACTCATGTCCAACTCATGTCTCCCAGCACCCCCACCCCCCAGCAGTGCAGGGCACCCTCAACCAGGCCCCCACTCATGTCCCCCTGCACCCCCACCCCCAGCATCCAGGGGCACCCTCCACCAGGCCCCCACTCATGTCCAACTCATGTCCCCCTGCACCCCCACCCCCCAGCATCCAGGGGCACCCTCCACCAGGCCCCCACTCATGTCCCTCTGTACCCACACCCACCAGCATCCAGGGGCACCCTCCACCAGGCCCCCACTCATGTCCCTCTGCACCCCCACCCACCAGCATCCAGGGGCACCCTCCACCAGGCCCCCACACGTCTCCCATCACCCCCACCCCCCAGCAGTGCAGGGCACCCTCCACCAGGCCCCCACACATGTCTCCCATCACCCCCACGCCCCAGCAGTGCAGGGCACCCTCCACCAGGCCCCCACTCATATCTCCCATCACCCCACCCCCCAGCAGTGCAGGGCACCCTCCACCAGGCCCCCACTCATGCCCCCCTGAACCCCCACCCCCAGCATCAAGGGGCACCCTCCACCAGGCCCCCACTCATGTCCCCCTGCACCCCCACCCACCAGCATCCAGGGGCACCCTCCACTAGGCCCCCACACATGTCTCCCATCACCCCCACCCCCCAGCAGTGCAGGGCACCCTCCACCAGGCCCCCACACATGTCTCCCATCACCCCCACCCCCCAGCAGTGCAGGGCACCCTCCACCAGACCCCCACTCATGTCTCCCATCATTCCCACTCCCCAGCAGTGCAGGGCACCCTCCACCAGGCCCCCACTCATGTCCCCCTGCATCCCCACCCCCCAGCAGTCAGGGGCACCCTCCACTAGGCCCCCACTCATGCCCAACTCATGTCCCCCTGCACCCCCACACCCCAGCATCCAGGGGCACCCTCCACCAGGCCCCCACTCATGTCCAACTCATGTCTCCCAGCACCCCCACCCCCCAGCAGTGCAGGGCACCCTCCATCAGGCCCCCACTTATGTCCCCTTGCACCCCACCCCCCAGCATCCAGGGGCACCCTCCACCAGGCCCCCACTCATGTCCAACTCATGTCTCCCATCACCTCCACCCAACAGCATCCAGGGGTACCCTCCACCAGGCCCCCTCACATGTCTCCCAACACCCCCACCCCCCAGCAGTGCAGGGCACCCTCCACCAGGCCCCCACTCATGTCTCCCAACACCCCCACCCCACAGCAATGCAGGGCACCCTCCTCCAGGCCACCACACATGTCTCCCATCACCCCCACCCCCCAGCAGTCAGGGGCACCCTCCCCCAGGCCCCCACTCATGTCCCCCTGCACCCCCACCCCCCAGCAGTGCAGGGCACCCCCCGCCAGGCACCCACTCATGTCCAACTCATGTCCCCCATCACCCCCACCCACCAGCATCCAGGGGCACCCTCCAGCAGGCCCCCACACATGTCTCCCAACACCCCCACCCCCCAGCAGTGCAGGGCACCCTCCACCAGGCCCCCACTCATTTCTCCCATCACCCCCACCCCCCAGCAATGCAGGGCACCCTCCACCAGGCTCCCACACATGTCTCCCATCACCCCTACCCCCCAGCAGTCAGGGGCACACTCCACCAGGCCCCCACTCATGTCCCCCTGCTCCCCCACCCCCAGCAGTCAGGGGCACCCTGCACCAGGCCCCCACTCGTCTCCCATCACCCCCACCCCCCAGCATCCAGGGACACCCTCCACCAGGCCCCCACTCATGTCCAACTCACGTCTCCCTGCAACCCCACCCCCCAGCATCCAGGGGCGCCCTCCACCAGGCCCCCACTCATGTCCCCCTGCACACCTACCCCCCAGCATCCAGGGGCACCCTCCACCAGGCCCCCACTCATGTCCCCCTGCACCCCCACCCCTCAGCATCCAGGGGCACCCTCCACCAGGCCCCCACTCATGTCCAACTCATGTCTCCCATCACCCCCACCCCCCAGCAGTGCAGGGCACCCTCCACCAGGCCCCCACTCATGTCCAACTCATGTCTCCCAGCACCCCCACCCCCAGCAGTGCAGGGCAGCCTCCACCAGGCCCCCACACATGTCCAACTCATGTCTCCCAGCACCCCCACCCCCCAGCAGTGCAGGGCACCCTCCACCAGGCCCCCACTCATGTCCAACTCATGTCTCCCAGCACCCCCACCCCCTGGCAGTGCAGGGCACCCTCCACGAGGCCCCCACTCATGTCCCCCTGCACCCCCACCCCCCAGCATCCAGGGGCACCCTCCACCAGGCCCCCACTCATGTCCAACTCATGTCCCCCTGCACCCCCACCCCCCAGCATCCAGGGGCACCCTCCACCAGGCCCCCACTCATTTCCCCCTGCACCCCCACCCACCAGCATCCAGGGGCACCCTCCTCCAGGCCCCCACACATGTCGCCCATCACCCCCACCCCCCAGGAGTGCAGGGCACCCTCCACCAGGCCCCCACACATGTCTCCCATCACCCCCACCCCCCAGCAGTGCAGGGCACCCTCCACCAGGCCCCCACTCATGTCTCCCATCACCCCCACCCCCCAGCAGTGCAGCGCACCCTCCACCAGGCCCCCACTCATGTCCCCCTGCACCCCCACCCCCCAGCATCCAAGGGCACCCTCCACCAGGCCCCCACTCATGTTCCCCCACACCCCCACCCACCAGCATCCAGGGGCATCCTTCACCAGGCCCCCACACATGTCTCCCATCACCCCCACCCCCCAGCAGTGCAGGGCACCCTCCATCAGGCCCCCACACATGTCTCCCATCACCCCCACCCCCCAGCAGTGCAGGGCACCCTCCACCAGGCCCCCACTCATGTCTCCCATCACCCCCACCCCCCAGCAGTGCAGGGCACCCTCCACCAGGCCCCCACTCTTGCCCCCCTGCACCCCCACCCCCCAGCATCCAGGGGCACCCTCCACCAGGCCCCCACTCATGTTCCCCCACACCCCCACCCACCGGCATCCAGGGGCACCCTCCACCAGGCCCCCACACATGTCTCCCATCACCCCCACCCCCCAGCAGTGCAGGGCACCCTCCATCAGGCCCCCACACATGTCTCCCATCACCCCCACCCCCCAGCAGTGCAGGGCACCCTCCCCCAGGCCCCCACTCATGTCTCCCATCACCCGCACCCCACAGCAGTGCAGGTCACCCTCCACCAGGCCCCCCCTCATTTCCCCCTGCACCCCCACCCCCCAGAAGTCAGGGGCACCGTCCACCAGGCCCCCACTCATGTCCAACTCATGTCCCCCTGCACCCCCACCCCCCAGCATCCAGGGGCACCCTCCACCAGGCCCCCACTCATGTCCAGCTCATGTCTCGCAGCACCCCTACCCCACAGCAGTGCAGGGCACCCTCAGCATCCAGGGGCACCCTCCACCAGGCCCCCACTCATGTCCAACTCATGTCTCCCATCACCCCCACCCACCAGCATCCAGGGGCACCCTCCACCAGGCCCCGACACATGTCTCCCGACACCCCCACCCCCCAGCCGTGCAGGGCACCCTCCACCAGGCCCCCACTCATGTCTCCCATCACCCCACCCCCCAGCAGTGCAGGGCACCCTCCACCAGCCCCCCACTCATGTCCCCCTGCACCCCCACCCCCCAGCAGTCAGAGACACCCTCCACCAGGCCCCCACTCATGTCCAACTCATGTCTCCCAGCACCCCCACCCCCCAGCAGTGCAGGGCACCCTCCACCAGGCCCCCACACATGTCTCCCATCACCCCCACCCCCCAGCAGTGCAGGGCACCCTCCGCCAGGCCCCCACTCATGTCTCCCATCACCTCCACCCCCCAGCAGTGCAGGGCACCCTCCACCAGGCCCCCACTCATGTCCCCCTGCACGCCCACCCCCCAGCAGTCAGGGGCACCCTCCACCAGGCCCCCACTCATGTCTCCCATCACCCCCACCCCCCAGCATCCAGAGGCACCCTCCACCAGGCCCCCACTCATGTCCAACTCATGTCTCCCTGCACCCCCAAACCCCAGCATCCAGGGGCACCCTCCACCAGGCCCCCACTCATGTCCCCCTGCACCCCCACCCCCCAGCATCTAGGGGCACCCTCCACCAGGCCCCCACTCAGGTCCAACTCATGTCTCCCATCACCCCCACCCCCCAGCAGTGCAGGGCACCCTCCACCAGGCCCCCACTCATGTCCCCCTGCACCCCCACCCCCCAGCATCCAGAGGCACCCTCCACCAGGCCCCCACTCATGTCCAACTCATGTCCCCCGGCACCCCCACCCACCAGCATCCAGGGGCACCCTCCACCAGGCCCCCACTCATGTCCAACTCATGTCTCCCAGCACCCCCACCCCCCAGCAGTGCAGGGCACCCTCCACCAGGCCCCCACTCATGTCCCCCTGCACCCCCACCCCCCAGCAGTGCAGGGCACCCTCCACCAGGCCCCCCACACATGTCCAACTCATGTCTCCCATCACGCCCACCCACCAGCATCCAGGGGCACCCTCCACCAGGCCCCCACACATGTCTCCCAACACCCCCACCCCCCAGCAGTGCAGGGCACCCTCCACCAGGCCCCCACACATGTCTCCCATCACCCCTACCCCCCAGCAGTCAGGGGCATGCTCCACCAGGCCCCCACGCATGTCCCCCTGCACCCCTCCCACCAGCATCCAGGGGCACCCTCCACCAGGCCCCCACACATGTCTCCCATCACCCCACCCCCAGCAGTGCAGGGCACCCTCCACCAGGCCCCCACTCATGTCCCCCTGCACCCCCACCCCCCAGCAGTCAGAGACACCCTCCACCAGGCCCCCACTCATGTCCAACCCATGTCTCCCAGCACCCCCACCCCCCAGCAGTGCAGGGCACCCTCCACCAGGCCCCCACACATGTCTCCCATCACCCCCACCCCCCAGTAGTGCAGGGCACCCTCCACCAGGCCCCCACGCATGTCTCCCATCACCTCCACCCCCCAGCAGTGCAGGGCACCCTCCACCAGGCCCCCACTCATGTCCCCCTGCACCCCCACCCCCCAGCAGTCAGTGGCACCCTCCACCAGGCCCCCACTCATGTCTCCCATCACCCCCACCCCCCAGCATCCAGGGGCACCCTCCACCAGGCCCCCACTCATGTCCAACTCATGTCTCCCTGCACCCCACCCCCCAGCATCCAGGGGCACCCTCCACCAGGCCCCCACTCATGTCCCCCTGCACCCCCACCCCCCAGCATCCAGGGGCACCCTCCACCAGGCCCACACTCATGTCCCCCTGCAACCCCACCCCCCAGCATCCAGGGGCACCCTCCACCAGGCCCCAACTCATGTCCAACTCATGTCTCCCATCACCTCCAACCCCCAGCAGTGCAGGGCACCCTCCACCAGGCCCCCACTCATGTCCAACTCATGTCTCCCAGCACCCCCACGCCCCAGCAGTGCAGGGCACCCTCCATCAGGCTCCCACTCATGTCCAACACATGTCTTCCAGCACCCCCACCCCCCAGCAGTGCAGGGCACCCTCCACCAGGCCCCCACTCAGGTCCCCCTGCACCCCCACCCCCCAGCATCCAGGGGCACCCTGCACCAGGCCCCCACTCATGTCCAACTCATGTCCCCCTGCACCCCCACACCCCAGCATCCAGGGGCACCCTCCACCAGGCCCCCACTCATGCCCCCCTCTACCCCCACCCACCAGCATCCAGGGGCACCCTCCACCAGGCCCCCACACATGTCTCCCATCACCTCACCCCCAGCAGTGCAGGGCACCCTCCACCAGGCCCCCACACATGTCTCCCATCACCCCCACCCCCAGCAGTGCAGGGCATCCTCCACCAGGCCCCCACTCATGTCTCCCATCACCCCACCCCCAGCAGTGCAGGGCACCCTCCACCAGGCCCCCACTCATGTCCCTCTGCACCCCCACCCCCCAGCATCCAGGGGCACCCTCCACCGGGCCCCCACTCATGTCCCTCTGCACCCCCACCCACCAGCATCCAGGGGCACCCTCCACCAGGTCCCCACACGTCTCCCATCACCCCCACCCCCCAGCAGTGCAGGGCACCCTCCACCAGGCCCCCACACATGTCTCCCATCGCCCCACCCCCCAGCAGTGCAGGGCACCCTCCACCAGACCCCCACTCATGTCTCCCATCATCCCCACTCCCCAGCAGTGCAGGGCACCCTCCACCAGGCCCCCACTCATGTCCCCCTGCATCCCCACCCCCCAGCATCCAGGGGCACCCTCCACCAGGCCCCCACTCATGTCCAACTCATGTCTCCCAGCCCCCCCACCCCCCAGCAGTGCAGGGCACCCTCCACCAGGCCCCCACTCATGTCCCCCTGCATCCCCACCCCCCAGCATCCAGGGGCACCCTCCACCAGGCCCCCACTCATGTCCAACTCATGTCTCCCAGCCCCCCCCACCCCCCAGCAGTGCAGGGCACCCTCCACCAGACCCCCACTCATGTCTCCCATCATCCCCACTCCCCAGCAGTGCAGGGCACCCTCCACCAGGCCCCCACTCATGTCCCCCTGCATCCCCACCCCCCAGCATCCAGGGGCACCCTCCACCAGGCCCCCACTCATGTCCAACTCATGTCTCCCAGCCCCCCCCACCCCCCAGCAGTCAGGGGCACCCTCCACTAGGCCCCCACTCATGCCCAACTCATGTCCCCCTGCACCCCCACCCCCCAGCATCCAGGGGCACCCTCCACCAGGCCCCCACTCATGTCCAACTCATGTCTCCCAGCCCCCCCACCCCCCAGCAGTGCAGGGCACCCTCCACCAGGCCCCCACTCATGTCCCCTTGCACCCCCACCCCCCAGCAGTGCAGGGCACCCTCCTCCAGGCCACCACACATGTCTCCCATCACCCCCACCCCCGAGCAGTCAGGGACACCCTCCACCAGGCCCCCACCCATGTCCCCCTGCACCCCCACCCACCAGCATCCAGGGGCACCCTCCACCAGGCCCCCACACATGTCTCCCATCACCCCCACCCCCCAGCAGTGCAGGGCACCCTCCACCAGGCCCCCACTCATGTCCCCCTGCACACCCACCCCCCAGCAGTCAGGGGCACCCTCCACCAGGCCCCCACTCATGTCCAACTCATGTCTCCCAGCACCCCCACCACCCAGCAGTGCAGGGCACCCTCCACCAGGCCCCCACTCATGTCTCCCATCACCCCACCCCCAGCAGTGCAGGGCACCCTCCACCAGGCCCCCACTCATGTCTCCCTGCACCCCCACCCCCCAGCAGTGCAGGGCACCCCCCACCAGGCACCCACTCATGTCCAACTCATGTCCCCCATCACCCCCACCCACCGGCATCCAGGGGAACCCTCCAGCAGGCCCCCACACATGTCTCCCAACACCCCCACCCCCCAGCAATGCAGGGCACCCTCCACCAGGCCCCCACTCATTTCTCCCATCTCCCCCACCCCCCAGCAGTGCAGGGCACCCTCCACCAGGCCCCCACACATGTCTCCCATCACCCCTACCCCCCAGCAGTCAGGGGCACACTCCACCAGGCCCCCACTCATGTCCCCCTGCACCCCCACCCCCCAGCAGTCAGGGGCACCCTCCACCAGGCCCCCACTCATCTCCCATCACCCCCACCCCCCAGCATCCAGGGGCGCCCTCCAGCAGGCCCCCACTCATGTCCAACTCATGTCCCCCTGCACCCCTACCCCCCAGCATCCAGGGGCACCCTCCACCAGGCCCCCACTCATGTCCCCCTGCACCCCCACCCCTCAGCATCCAGGGGCACCCTCCACCAGGCCCCCACTCATGTCCAACTCATGTCTCCCATCACCCCCACCCCCCAGCAGTGCAGGGCACCCTCCACCAGGCCCCCACTCATGTCCAACTCATGTCTCCCAGCACCCCCACCCCCCAGCAGTGCAGGACAGCCTCCACCAGGCCCCCACTCATGTCCAACTCATGTCTCCCAGCACCCCCACCCCCCAGCAGTGCAGGGCACCCTCCACCAGGCCCCCACTCATGTCCAACTCATGTCTCCCAGCACCCCCACCCCCCAGCAGTGCAGGGCACCCTCCACCAGGGCCCCACTCATGTCCCCCTGCACCCCCACCCCCCAGCATCCAGGGCACCCTCCACCAGGCCCCCACTCATGTCCAACTCATGTCCCCCTGCACCCAACCCCCCAGCATCCAGGGGCACCCTCCATCAGGCCCCCACTCATGTCCCCCTGCACCCCCACCCACCAGCATCCAGGGGCACCCTCCACCAGGCCCCCACACATGTCGCCCATCACCCCCACCCCCCAGCAGTGCATGGCACCCTCCACCAGGCTCCCACACATGTCTCCCATCACCCCCACCCCCCAGCAGTGCAGGGCGCCCTCCACCAGGCCCCCACTCATGTCTCCCATCACCCCCACCCCCCAGCAGTGCAGGGCACCCTCCACCAGGCCCCCACTCATGTCCCCCTGCACCCCCACCCCCCAGCATCCAGGGGCACCCTCCACCAGGCCCCCACTCATGTCCCCATGCACCCCCACCCACCAGCATCCAGGGGCATCCTCCACCAGGCCCCCACACGTCTCCCATCACCCCCACCCCCCAGCAGTGCAGGGCACCCTCCACCAGGCCCCCACACATGTCTCCCATCACCCCCACCCCCCAGCAGTGCAGGGCACCCTCCACCAGGCCCCCACTCATGTCTCCCATCACCCCCACCCCCCAGCAGTGCAGGGCACCCTCCACCAGGCCCCCACTCTTGCCCCCCTGCACCCCCGCCCCCCAGCATCCAGGGGCACCCTCCACCAGGCCCCCACTCATGTCCCCCTGCACCCCCACCCACCGGCATCCAGGGGCACCCTCCACCAGGCCCCCACACATGTCTCCCATCACCCCCACCCCCCAGCAGTGCAGGGCACCCTCCTCCAGGCCCCCACTCATGTCTCCCATCACCCCACCCCACAGCAGTGCAGGGCACCCTCCACCAGGCCCCCCCTCATGTCCCCCTGCTCCCCCACCCCCCAGAAGTCAGGGGCACCCTCCACCAGGCCCCCACTCATGTCCAACTCATGTCCCCCTGCACCCCCACCCCCCAGCATCCAGGGGCACCCTCCACCAGGCCCCCACTCATGTCCAGCTCATGTCTCCCAGCACCCCTACCCCCCAGCAGTGCAGGGCACCCTCAGCATCCAGGGGCACCCTCCACCAGGCCCCCACTCATGTCCAACTCATGTCTCCCATCACCCCCACCCCCCAGCAGTGCAGGGCACCCTCCACCAGGCCCCCACTCATGTCTCCCATCACCCCCACCCCCAGCAGTGCAGGGCGCCCTCCACCAGGCCCCCACTCATGTCCCCCTGCACCCTCCACCAGTCCCCCACTCATGTCCAACTCATGTCCCCCTGCACCCCCACCCCCCAGCATCCAGGGGCACCCTCCACCAGTCCCCCACTCATGTCCAACTCATGTCCCCCTGCACCCCCACCTCCCAGCATCCAGGGGCACCCTCCACCAGGCCCCCACACATGTCTCCCATCACCCCCACCCCCCAGCAGTCAGGGGCACCCTCCACCAGGCCCCCACTCATGTCCCCCTTCACTCCCACCCACCAGCATCCAGGGGCACCCTCCACCAGGCCCCCACACATGTCTCCCATCACCCGCACCCCCCAGCAGTGCAGGGCACCCTCCACCAGGCCCCCACTCATGTCCCCCTGCACCCCCACTCCCCAGCAGTCAGGGGAACCCTCCACCAGGCCCCCACTCATGTCCAACTCATGTCTCCCAGCACCCCCACCCCCCAGAAGTCAGGGTCAGCCTCCACCATGCCCCCACTCATGTCCCCCGGCCAACACGTCATCACAATCCAGATCCCAGGCTCCTATGCCCACCCAAATCCCACCCCACGCCACCCCAGTCCAAACACCCAACCAAGCTTTACATCCATTCAAATTGGAAATACCCATTACATGATAGATTAGAAATAAGCAGTATGCGCATGAGTACAAGTCCGTCAGACCCACACAATGGCAACACATGACTGTGAAAACCCACATCCTGACAGGCATGAAACCAATGAGCGAAGTCCACACATTGAAGTAAGAAACAAAAATGTATTACAGTGTAAATGAAGTGAATTAAATCAAAAGAAACAATAATGGGAACAAAAATCAAAATGCTGCATGTCCACCAAAATAATAAATAATGAAAATGGTAATCCAAAATAACCGGAATGAAATTGTGTCCAAAGTCACCGTCCAACAAAGCAAATCCAAAGGGAAAGTAAAGTGAACATCCATTGCTCCATGGTGAAAAAATAATAAAAGATGAAGGCCACAAATCCACTGTCAAACTATGTACAAAGAGCAAATCCAGGGTCCATGATCCCAACTATGTAAATTAAACCTACAATAAAACCAACCTAACTAATAACTATATACAAAAAAGTGGGGCATAGTCCAAGTGCCCCAAATAAAAAAAATAAAAATAAAACCTAACACTAATTAACTATATACAATGGCAGCGGGCTAGTCCAACGGCTCACTTCTGGATGTTGCAGGCCAGGGCATCAGAGGGTCCACAGGGATGACGACATGTTCTCCTCCCACTCCCTGCGGATTGCCTCGAGGCACTCGGCCCGCCTCAGACCATTGTGAGCCATGCCTCCTCTGCCCGCTGCCGCTCCGCATCTATGGCGTGGCCCAACCACTGCTACACGGAAGACACTTCCCATCCTGGGTCCACCTGCCCTCCGGCCGATGCCTGCCCCTCCGATGTCGAACGCCCCGAGCCATCGTGGCTCCCACCTACAGCCTCCTGCTGCTGCTGCTGTCCATGTGCCCTGTCCAATGGTGCCTGCACATCCTCCTCCAGCTGGGGTGCAGTTGTTGATGTGGCCACCCCTGCTGGACGTCTGACTCCCGACTGTGGCAGGGATCCATTGTCCACCAGCCTGGCCGCACGGTCAGAGGCAGCTCCACAGGGCACCCAGGTGATACATGGGTGGGAAGATGGCATGGAGGACGACTGGGGCATAGGGAGTTCCATTGAGGAGGGGGTCGGAACAAGGTCCAGGAAACAGAGGAATCTGGCCATGGTGAGCTGTCCCAGTGGGTCAACGCGGTCAACGAGCCATGTGAGAAGACGTTCAGTCTCATCATGGAAAGACTGCAGGTCAGCTCGCATGGCCCATTGAAGCAACGCCACCCCACCCTGGACAGGCTCAACCTGTTGCAGGATAGCCACATCCACAGGGAGAGGAAGGCCAGTTGGTGTAAGCCAATCCCCTCCCTGAGAACGGGTCTGGAGGTAGGCATCCCTGCTGGTGCAAGATGATGCAGTGACAGGAGCAGGGACAGGATTGAACACAGGCACCTCCGCGGTGGCCTGTGCTGCCACCTGTCCCTGGTCCTGCACTGCACCACTAGCACCAGTGGAATCCCCACCTCCACACCCCACCTCTGTAGCTTGCACGGCCTCCTCCTCCACCAAACCCCCCACCAACCTGGATGACTCCGTGCCATCTTCCTCCATTGGGCCCTGTGGGGTCCCAGCTGCCCCTTCTGCTGCCGAGGAGTCCAACTCCAACCTCCGCCTCCTGGACCACCCCTCAGCAGCTGCGGCCTCGGACGCGGCACCGGATTCCTCACTCCCCGACGAGATCACAACCTGGGAGGGGAGCCGGGCCTTGCGTCTCCGGCCGGTGGTGCGACCCCTGCCGCTGTGCTCCACAGCACTTTCTCCCCCCTCTTCATCAGTTGACGCTGCAGACAGGGAGAAATAAAACACAGGCATCAGGCACTGTATAATGGACTCATAAATACATGACAGTTGTGCATGAGTGGCATTGGCAAACCTCAGACATGCCATCACAATCCCCAACACACATGTCATTTCAACTTGCACACATGAGCTATACCACAGCCATATTGCAACAGCCAGCACCATACATACACATACAACAGCATGAGCAGGCAAAGGTGAGCCAGACATCACATGTGACACAGGGAGTGCACTACACATGCACACACACCACCACACTTGCATGCATGTGTACACCTCCGCCAACTGTCGCAGTGTTCAGATCAGCATCCATGTCACACCTGCCAATCATTCTTCCACATCCTTTGCCATGCAAGCCTACACACACAAGCACCATCCATATGTCACACATGAACGCCCTGGCATGTGTCAGCCTCACGGCCCTGTACCCCCCATACTTGCCCACATAAAACCACATGTGCAACCTGCACACTCCTGCCACACCACCACATGCACAGCTTACAATCAGTATGCATGTACACTTACCGCTCGACTCCAGACGGGTCTGCCTCTCAAGGACCTGGACATGGAGCACTGGGGATATGCGTTCCCGGACTCTCATCTGATCTTCCGACAAGTGGCCTGGCGCCCCTTAGCATCCGCTGCTTTCAGGAGGCGCCGGGCCTTCTTGAGGGTCCTGGACCTGAAGTCCTCCCAGCGCTTCTTCACATGATGGAATAGTCGGACTGCCACCCCCTCCGCGTTGATGGCAGTCATGATGTCCGTCCAGATCTGAGTCCATCCTTCCTTGTCAGCGCACACCCTTCCAAAGAGGGCATCATACTGCCCCAGGACATGCTCCACCAGGACACCACCTTTGGTGGCAGTGAAGCTGGTGCCCCTCTGCCTCTCTGGCCGGGGGTTGCCACTGGTGCCAGATGTTGCAGTGCCGGACATGGCAACCCCAGAGGCAGGAGTGGGTGGGCAACTGGGTCCTGTGGCTGGGCTGTGGAGCGATGGTATCCCAGTCGGGAGTCTTCGGTTCCAGCAGGGGTGGTCACAGCAACAGCACCCCTGGCTGATGTGCAGGCAGCAAATAACAGGACATGTGGGCAGCAGGCAGTCAGGCAGCAGCAGATGGCAGGTGGGAGCGTGCTCGGGGCTCTGGGGGGCAGTAATTCAGCTTTCTGGGCAGGAGCTTGGTCTTCCGTGTGCTTACGCGTGACCAGCTTGATACGGAGTGATTTGGCACGTGAAAATCCAGCACGTCTGCGTGTAATTCGAGGAAAGGCCCTTAGCGCGTAAGCGCGTCAGCACACGTACGTTAATTCATTGGCCAAAAGGCCGCCATGCGCATCTATGACGTCACGCGCATGGCCGTAGAGAATGGCGCGTGTAAAAATAAAGCTACACGTCCGAGTGTCAAAGCGTGTAAGTGGTGGAAATGGCCTCATCGCGTATGCGTGTCTGTGACGTGTGTATAAAAGGTACGTGTAGAACGCCATTTCCTTGTACGTGCTTTTCATGGAGAGCGAGTGGATGAAATCTGTACTTCTTGTCGGTTCACACGTGATTTACTTCACAGCGTTTCAAGTTCGTACTCCCTGTTACCTCTGACAGCTTTTTCTCCTTTTCCTCTTTTTCCTGGGCCTGTTTCCTCAAACAGCGTTCCCTTCTACTGTTGTCCTGTCTCCTCAGACAGCGACAATTCTTCTTTTGGCGGGGGTGTTGCCAACGCGCACACGCGCATATTTTTCACGCTTTTGTTCCTGTATTTAACATCTGTGCTTGCCCCGTGTGTCGCATACCCCTTCAGAGGTCATTCTAGGCTGCGTGTGACACGCATACGTTCATTCTTGTGTTTCTGGGTGCCACAGCGTAGTGCAGGTTTATTTTTCCACACACGTGGTCTAGGAGGGGTTGCGTGCACCTTACTTCCATTTTTTGGGGTGCCTGTGCATTGCGTGACCCGTCATCTTTCCCCAGGGGTGACATACAGCCTTGCTAGAGCACTAGGGTACGATTACCATCTGGTACCCAACCCCTTTGACCCCCAATTGCCCAGGACAATAGTTCACAGCGACTCCCATATGCACAATAACATCAGTGCCATGGCTGGGAGGCGAACAAGCCTTAAGGGTGGCAAAGGTGGCCGAGCCCCAAGTGGTGGCCGTGGTGGATCCGGTAGGGGACGTGGCCGTGACTTGCAGGGTGCCCCTAGCCCCCCATGTGTGGAGGACCAGTCAGGGACACCAATGTCCCCCCCCTGGTTGAGGGTAACGTGGCTGACACCATCCATGCTCAGCCCTTGTTGGACCAGCCCACTGTGGAACCAGACCTGGCACAGGGTGACTCCATGGCTGTCTTCCAGGTCAGCAGGTCTAGGCCACGTGTGCCGGTGCACTTTGGTGTCATCAGGCTACGTGGATCAGGGGCAGCTAGGTCATCTGCTGCCCCGCGTAGGCAGGCTGGGGAGGCTGCAGGGGCAGCTGCGGCTCCATCCACCCCACCTCTCACACACCCAACCAGGACAGTGTCGGTCCAAGTCCATCCTGCTGACATTCCCCCTGACACCATCACACTTGAGCTAATGCCTGCACCAACTCCCATGCTGAGTGTGCAATCCCACACTCCTAGTACAGAGTCCACCGGGGCTCCTGCCCCTAGTGTCCAGAGCAGCGTAGGACACTCAGGATCCCCACCACCTTCCAAGCGGAAGAGGAAGAGTGCTCGTCCAGTAGAGGCTGATGCCCCAGACACGGCTACACAGTCTGGCCCGTCAAAGAAGCCCAGCTTCAATGAGGCCGAACTGAATGCACTTGTAGAGTATGTGCCCACACATGACCGCGAAATGGTGATTGTTGCAGGATCCAAGACCACACCTGCACAACGTCTGCCACACTGGCAGACCATCGCGGACATCATAAGTGCCCTGGGAATCGTGAGGCGCACAGCTACTGAATGCTACAAGCGCTGGAATGACCTCAAGCGCAGGGCAAAGAATAAGCTCGCCTCAAGTCATGCCGCTACTCTAGTGACTGGAGGTGGGTCTTCAGCAGAGGACATAGAACTCACTCCACATGAGCATGTTGCTGGGACCTACGTCACGGAGGAACAGATCCAAGGTGTGGGAGAACTGGCAGATTACGAGGCATTGTCCGGTGAGTGCACATGCATGTGTGTGTCATCCATGTGCATGGTGTGTGTGTGAGGGCTTCTGTTTGGGTGCCAGGTGAGGGTGTGTGTGCCTGAGTGGTTTGGGTCACCCATGTGCCTCATCCAATACATTCTGCGCACCAGCGTTTGGGTATACCAGTATCCCTTCTGCCAACATTAGACATCTAGCCCAACACCACGCCAGTTGCCCTTGAAGTGTCATCTTGCCACAACATTGTTGCTTATTTTCCTCTGTTTATTCAGGCAGATTGTTTGCATACCACCACTTTTACTAGGCATTTCTCAGTCCTATTGTCACATGTCTGACATGGCTATGGTACAGTGGACTGGCTTTGTTTCCTGGATATGATTTGTTTAGACATGTCTCTGTGCTATAGGACCATTTTGGACTGGCAGCTCCAGGTTAAACATTTGCACCATTTCAATGAAAAAATCAATTTCATGAGCAAACTAGACTGAATGAACAATTAGTGCCCTCCTCTCCCTCTTCACTTAATGGCTAGGGTACATGCCATCTGTGTGATGGCATGTGTATTTGACCTGCCAATCACAGGCCAATGTGTGATGCCACTGCTAGGCAGCATGCAGCAAATGTGTTCATCTTCCAACTTGGTGTCATCAGTGTGTGCCATCTGCCTCCCCTTCACACGCAGTGACGGTGCATGCATGGGAGGGTTTAAGTCATGTGGGACATGCGTCAATCAAGTACTGTTTCTGTAGCTTCTCAGCCCTAATTGTGTGCCATAGTGCTAATGCCTGTTTCCATTTCCTTTCTTTTATGTCTTTGCAGGGGATGACCCACTTGATACTGCTGGGGTTGTGGAGATGGTGCAGACCCAGGAGGGATCTCAGGCCCGACTAACCACCAGTGAGGGACGTGGTGGTGGGTGAGAACCCACAACTGCTGCAGGTCGTGCTCTCAAGGGGTGTCTCTGGCTGCACCTCCCCCGAGCTGTATTCAGGTGTCGATTCGGATGATGAGACCTATGTGCCGTCGCAGGTGAGTGTTCCTGGGAGGGATTCTGTTCTGTCCGACCCACCTGCACCAGGGTTAGAACCCTCAATGAGGATGTCAGTGTTGGCAGGTACGCCTTTGGTGGTTACGGATGCAGGGTCACACTCCACAACATCTGATCCTGTTCCTGGGCCAGCAGATCAGAGGGGGAATGCAGTCCTGCAGCCTCAGGCAGTGCCGGCACAGCAAGGCGCAGTTCGCCTTGCCCCAGACAGGTGTGGTGCCCGCCGACGTGGTGGCCGTACGCCACCTGGCAATACGAATGGGAGCAATCCATATAAGGTATGGCAACCCAACAGGCAGCATCATCAGAGATGATGGCTCAGGCCATGGATAGGGTGGCCACTTCCATTGTCCCCCTCGAAAGGCTGATGGAGCGACTACAGCAGGCAACAGACTCCATCTGCCAGTCACACAGGGAGGACATGTTGGCGTCCGACAGGGACAGGGGGGCGGCACTGGCGACTCTGCGGGAAGCCATTTCCATAGAGTCCCAGGGCCACAGGGAAGCCCTGAGGGTGTAACTCCTTCACCTCAGGACGACTCTTGTTGAGCTTGAGGCTTCAACAAACAGAAGGACAGAACAGCAGCTGGAGCATCTCACACGTATGCTCTCAGCTGAGATGCAGGCAACTAGGACGGAGGTCCGGGCATCCCGTGAGTTGTTGCATGGGGACCTACGCACAATTATCCTCCAGAACGAGACCTTCCACACCCGCATGCTTGCTGCCATGGAGGACCAGACTAGGGCTTTGCGCGGGCTGCCTCCCATAGTGCCACCACCTCCTGATGCAACTGCAGAGGCTGAGGAGAGCGACAGCAGTGATTCTCTCACAATAGGGTAGCCGTGCAGGCCATGAGCCCATGGAGGTGTTTTTTTTTCCGCAAGATCCACACAGGTGGGTTTTGGTGTGCACCCTGTCCTCGGAACTCCTGGGTGGCCTCTCCCACCCCCCCGGCCCATTAACGGCCATTTTTTATTTTTTATTTTTTTTTAAATTTTTTTTTTTGGACAGTGTGTTGCCTTGTGTGGCTCCCGTGGGCATACGCTGTATTGTGGCTGGGCATATGCAGGCTTGTCATGAATTAGGGTCAGATGCTTGGGTTTGTGTGACACACACCCCTCCTGCTTCCCATTTCCATGGGCTTGCAAAGGGTGTGCCCAAGTGACATTGACGTACATGGTGACGTTGGACTCCCATTTGATGTGTGGGCAGTCTGTAGTCAATACTGTGTATACATTCATAGTGCATATTGTTGTTGTATTGTACACTGCATGGTGTATTGATATGTGCCTCTGCATCCATCTCATCCTCCTAATTTGCAGGTCCATTTCTCATGTCTTCACAAGGCGGTCTACCTTGGAACTGGAGTCCATGTTGTAAGCAGTGCACCTACACTCTTGCGCGGCGCTAACACTGTATACTTGGAAGTGTTCAAAGTGCTGGCATTATCAGGTAGTGAGGCTACCAATTTTATAAGTCTGGAATGTCATGTTTAAGGTAGGTTGGAGGTTGTGTAGGTGATTGGTATTCTTGGTAAGTATTTGGTTATGTGTGTAGTAGGTCCTGCATCACTGTGAACATTTCATGTGTGGCCAGTTTCCATTAGGGACACTGTAGTTGGTGACACTTGGGGCATGTTGTGGGGATTAATTTGTTTGCTCTCACATTGCATGACATGCCATGGTGTGTTGTGTGGCCGTGCCGGGGAGGGGTTGGGTGACATGGCACTGTTCTCATGTAGTATTTTGCAAGTGGGTATTCATTTTTGCTGCATGGAAGTGTGTCTTATGATGACACTGCATTGGTGGTGTTTGTGTAGGTAGGGATGCACACATTGTGACACTTCCACATGAACAATCTCAGGCTGCTATGGTTCTGACAGTTGACTGTCCCTTTGTTCGTCATAATTGTCAGGTCGAGTCATCATTGCTTATCAGATGGTATGTGCCAGGGCTGTGTGCACTCCACAGGGGTGTGATTTCTATGTGAAGTAATTAGCCACCAGCTGCGTACGGGCTGCCTCACCCCGTGCCCTTTCCCCTCCCATGCACAGCGGGCGTGCATGTGGTTGGGGATGTGGGGGCACCACCATGTCCACAGCCAGGCCCCGGTGTGTTGCAACATTGTGCAGGACACATGCTGCCACTATGATCCTGCACACTATTGGTGGCGCATATAACAGCTGCCCGCAAAAGCGTGACTTGAGCACTCCGAATGTGCGCTCCACTATGCCCCGGGTTGCAATATGGGCTGTGTTGTATCTTACCTCGGGAGGCGTGATGGGGTTCCGAATTGGCGTCATCATGTGGGTGCTCAGAGGGTAGGCACTGTCCCCTGGTGAGGAGGTGATGGGTATCATTAGTGGGGTAGTGACATAACTCTGCATCTGACATGCATGCATGTGCAGTGGCATTCATACTCACCAAGCAGCCATGTATCGGCATGCCTCCCAGCTTCTAGGTCCCGGCTTAGGGTAGACATTCGGTAAATGAAGCTGTCGTGGGTGGACCCTGGATAGTTGGCATATACTGAGGTGATGATTCCCTTGGCATTACATACTACCTGCACGTTGATGGAATGCCAGTGCTTTCGGTTCCTATAGATGTGCTCATATGCCCTGGGGGGACGTAGTGCCACATGGGTGCAGTCAATGGCACCTAGCACTTTGGGGAATTGTGCCACACCGTAGAAATCCAGGGCGGCAACCTGCCTTTCTGCAGGTGTCCTGGCCAGGTATAGGTGCCTGCGGACTGATGGGCGTGCAGTGATGATGTTCAAGACCTGGTGTAGGCAGCGTGACTGCGTGGCCTGTGACACACCACCCACTATGGCACTTGTCCTCTGAAATGATCCAGTGGCCAAGAAGTGCAGTACATTAAGGACCTTCTCCAGGGGGCTGAGTGCTTGGGAGCACAGATTGGGTGATGTGAGGTCATCCTCCCACTCACTCACCAGGTCCAGTATTATGTGAAGTGGAAACCTGTACCTCCCATACACCTGGTCATCAGGCATCCCAAAAAGGCTGGTTCTGGGAGTGAAAATTCAGGCCCTCACTATCCTCTTCCTCCTCCTTTGGTAACCCACGGCCACTACTGCTAGGAACGGTATATTCATCCTGGCGTCTGAGCTTGTTTGTTGTTTGCGTGCACTTTTATGCTGCGCGGGTCGACGTACGCCTGCTTCCTGCTGGCGTACTTGTTTCCGGATTAGCACGTTTTTTTGTGCGCATGCCTTAGCCCCGTTCAATTCCATGGATACGTGTTGTTGGCGAGCGTGTAAAACTTCCCGCGCACCCCTGGAATACACGTACCCAAGCAAATCGCGTGTGAGAATTCCCGCACACCCCTGTAATACACGTACCCAAGCAAATCGCGTGTGAGAATTCCCGCACACCCCTGTAATACACGTACCCAAGCAAATCGCATGTGAGAATTTCCGCACACCCCTGTAATACACGTACCCAAGCAAATCGCGTTTGAGAATTCCCACACACCCCTGTAATACACGTACCCAAGCAAATCGCGTGTAAGAATTCCTGCACACCTCTGTAATACACGTACCCAAGCAAATCGCGTGTGAGAATTCCCACACACCCCTGTAATACACGTACCCAAGCAAATCGCGTGTGAGAATTCCCGCACACCCCCGTAATACACGTACCCAAGCAAATTGCGTGTGAGAATTCCTGCACACCCCTGTAATACACGTACCCAAGCAAATTGCGTGTGAGAATTCCCGCAAACCCCTGTAATACACATACCCAAGCAAATCGCGTGTGAGAATTCCCGCACACCCCTGTAATACGCGTACTCAAGCAAATCGCGTGTGAGAATTCCCGCACACCCCTGTAATACACGTACCCAAGCAAATCACATGTGAGAATTCCCGCGAACCCCTGTAATACACATACCCAAGCAAATCGCATGTGAGAATTCCCGCACACCCCTGTAATACACGTACCCAGGTCAACTGCGTGTACGCGCACTTTCATCCAATTACACGCAATGATACTCTGACGTGCAGTGTTTCCACGTGTGCTCTGTCATCACGTGCTATGAGGTAAACACCCGCGCGCGTCACGTCACAGACACGCTTACGCGCTTTGGCCCTTTCCTCGAATTTCATGTTGACGTGCAGGATTTTCACGTGCCAAATCACTCCGTATCAAGCTGGCCACGCATAAGCACATGGAAGACCACGCTCCTGCCCAGAAAGCCGAATTACTGCCCCCCAGAGCCCCGAGCAGCCTCCCACTAGCCATCTGCTGCTGCCTGCTGCCACCGTGCCCTACCATTTTGTGCCTGCACATCTGCCATCTGCAGGGGTCCAGTTGCTGTGTCCACCCCTGCTGGAACAGAAGACTCCCGACTGCTATACCATCGCTCCACAGCCCAGCCCCAGGACCCAGTTGCCCACCGACTCCTGCCTCTGGGGTTACTATGTCGGGCACTGCAACATCTGGCACCAGTGGCAACCCCCGGCCAGAGAGGCAGAGGGGCACCAGCTTCACTGCCACCGAAGTTGGTGTCCTGGTGGAGCAAGTCCTGGGGCAGTATGATGCCTTCTTCGGATCATCACACGCCAACAAGGAAGGACAGAACAGGATCTGGGACGACTTGGTGGTTGCCATCAACGCAGAGGGGGTGGCAACCCGCAACATCCAGAAAGTCAAGAAGCGCTGGGAGGACTTGAGGTCCAGGACCCTCTTGAAGGCCCGGCGCCTCGTGGAAGGGGGCCCGGGCCGTATGAGTACAATCCAGGCAAGGGTCCTGGAACGTGTAGACCCAGCGCTCCACGCCCAGATCCTTGCGAGGCAGACCCGTCTGGAGTTGAGCGGTAAGTGGGCAAGCATTGCTGTGTGAGACAGGGCATGTTGCAGTGTGCTGGTTGTCTGATGCTTGCCTGTATGTGTGACCTAGGCCATGTATGCATGTATGAGTGCAGGGACATCATGGTCATGCATGTGAGACCAGTAATGTGTGCACCACACGGTTGGTGCATGTGTTTAAATACATCATGGGGAGCCCTATGCGGATTGGACACATGAGAGCATGCCAGTCTCTGTTCCTGGACATGGGTGGGGGTGAGGGATGGGTGCTGATGCCATGTACATGTATGGTATCCATGTCTGTGTGTCTGACATGCGTGTATGTGACTTGTGAATGCCATGGATGCATGACACATGTCTGTGACTATGTACAGATTCACAGATGCTGCCTAGTTATCCTTGTATCCACTGTGTCTGGGGTGTACAAGGCCAGATGGATGAAATTACATTGATGCTTGTGCATGTGATAGGCATGACCCATGATGCATGTGAGTTCCATGACAACATTGTATGTTTGGAGAGTCCCTTGGACATGTATGCAAATGTCCATAGCATGTGCCATGCCTGTTACTGTGTGTGTTTTGCCTGCACTGACCCATGTTTTGTGGAGGGACATGATGGAAGTGATCTTTGACAGTGCCACTCATCTGCTATTGCTTCCTGTCTAGGGGACCATTGTACAGTACCCTGATGCTTCTGTTCTATGTCTCCCTCTACACAGCGGCAAGTGAAGAAGAGGGCGGAGACGGCGCTGTGGAGCAAAGCGGCGAGGATGCCCCCACAGCTGCAGCGGAAGGGGTGGGTGAGCCCCCACAGGGGCTTGCAATGGCAGAAGACGGTGTGGAGCCATCCAGGTTGGTGGTTTCCACAGAGGAGGAGGAGGCTGCTACTGAGGCGCACATGGGGCCTGGTGGGGGCATCCCTGCTGGTGCAAGTGGTGCAGTCCATGGGCAGGGGCAGGAGGCAGCACAGGTCGCCGTGGAGGGGCCTGTGCATGTCACTGTCCCTGACACTGTGACTGCACCACCATGCACCAGCAGGGATGCCCCATCCCAGGCCCGTCCGCAGGTAGGGGTGATGTCCATGTCATCTGACTCCCCTCCACCTGCGGACAAGGGGACCCGTGGCCGTATGGAGAAGATCCTGATTGGTGTCGCGTTGCGCACGGGTGTCATTCGTGATGACGTGCATGCTTCCCGGGAGGAGCTTGCACGTCATCATGAAGAGCACCGTGCCAACGTGGCCCAGTTGGGATCGGCCGTGGTCGGGGGTTTCATACATGTGTCGACCAATCTGGCAGCCCTCTCCTCCTCTGTGGAGACTATATGCCAGTCATTCTCCATGCCGTCTTCTGGCCCAGATGCCACCAGGGCCCCCTGTGGACCTGCCCTGACCAACGCAGCCGGCTTGGTGGGGATCCCATCCCTGCCACAGTCGGGAGTCGGAGGTCCAGCAGGGGTGGACACCACAACAACTGGACCCCAGCAGATGGAGGATGTGCCGGCATCATTGGGTAGGGCACGTGCATGATGGCGTCGGTGGATTTCATCAGCCTGGATGCCGTCGTGCTGGCAGAGGCAGTTGCGTCAGAGGCAGCAGCGGAGTCAACGTGGGAGGCATCATGGCTCGGGGCAATCTACATCGGAGGGGCAGGCATCGGCCGGAGGGCAGGAGGACCCAGGACGGGAAGTGTCTTCCGTGTGGCAGCGGTTGGGCCAGCAGATAGGTGCGGAGCGGCGGCGGGCGGAAGAGGCGGAAGAGGCGCGGCTCACGATGGTCAGGGTGGAGAACTCCATGCGTAGGGCCCTGAGGCGAACAGGAGTTCGATGATGCCCTGGCCCGGGACACCACGGAGGAAGCCGCTGGACTAGCCCGCCGCCTTTGTACATAGTTAATTAGTGTTAGATTTTATTTCTTTTTTTAAATTTGGGGCGCTTGGACTATGCTGCACTTTTTTGTATATAGTTATTAGTTAGGTAGGTTTTATTGTAGGTTTCATTTACATCGTTGGGATCATGGACCCTGGATTTGCTCTTTGTACATAGTTTGACAGTGGATTTGTGGCCTTCATCTTTTATTATTTTTTTCACCATGGAGCAATGGATTTTCACTTTACTTTCCCTTTGGATTTGCTTTGTTGGACAGTGACTTTGGACACAATTTCTTTACGGTTATTTTGGAGTCCCATTTTCGTTATTTATTATTTTTGTGGACATGCTGCTTTTTGATTTTTGTTGCCATTATTGTTTGTTTATATTTCATTCACTTCATTTACACTGTAATACATTCTTGTTTCTTACTTCAATGTGTGGACTTCTCTCATTGGTTTCATGCATGTCAGGATGTGGGTTTTCACAGTCATGTGTTGCCATTGTGTGGGTCTGACGGACTTGTACTCATGCGCATACTGCTTATTTCTTATCTATCATGTAATGGATATTTTCATTTTGAATGGATGCAAAGCTTGTTTGGGTGTTTGGACTGGGGTGGCGTGGGGTGGGATTTGGGTGGGCATAGGAGCCTGGGATCTGGATTGTGATGACGTGTTGGCTGGGGGACATGAGTGGGGGCATGGTGGAGGCTGCCCCTGGATGCTGGTGGGTGGGGGTGCAGGGGGACATGTGTGGGGGCCTGGTGGAGGGTGCCCCTGACTGCTGGGGGTGGGGGTGATGGGAGACATGTGTGGGGGCCTGGTGGAGGGTGCCCCTGGATGCTGGTGGGTGGGGTGCAGGGGGACATGAGTTGGACATGAGTGGGGGCCTGGTGGAGGGTGCCCCTGGATGCTGGTGGGTGGGGGTGCAGGGAGACATGTGTGGGGGCCTGGTGGAGGGTGCCCCACAGTGCTGGGGGGTGGGGGTGCTGGGAGACATGAGTGTGGGCCTGGTGGAGGGTGCCCCACAGTGCTGGGGGGTGGGGTGCTGGGAGACATGAGTGTGGGCCTAGTGGAGGGTGCCCCACAGTGCTGGGGGGTGGGGTGCTGGGAGACATGAGTGTGGGCCTGGTGGAGGGTGCCCCTGGATGCAGGGGGGGGTGCAGGGAGACATGAGTGGGGGCCTGGTGGAGGGTGCCCCTGACTGGTGGGGGGTGGGGGTGCAGGGAGACATGAGTGGGGGCCTGGTGGAGGGTGCCCCACAGTGCTGGGAGGTGGGGGTGCAGGGGGACATGAGTGGGAGCCTGGTGGAGGGTGCACCACAGTTCTGGGGGGTGGGGGTGTTGGGAGACATGAGTGGGTGCCTGGTGGAGGGTGCCCCTGGATGCTGGGGGGTGGGGGTGCAGGGGGACATGAGTGGGACATGAGTGGGGGCCTGCTGGCAGGTGCCCCACAGTGCTAGGGGGTGGGGGTGCTGGGAGACATGAGTGGGGGCCTGCTGGTAGGTGCCCCACAGTGCTGGGGGGTGGAGGTGCTGGGGGACATGAGTGGGGGCCTGGTGGAGGGTGCCCCTGACTGCTGGGGGGTGGGGGTGATGGGAGACATGTGTGGGGGCCTGGTGGAGGGAGCCCCTGGATGCTGGTGGGTGTGGGTGCAGGGGGACATGAGTTGGACATGAGTGGGGGCCTGGTGGAGGGTGCCCCTGGATGCTGGTGGGTGGGGGTGCAGGGAGACATGTGTGGGGGCCTGGTGGAGGGTGCCCCACAGTGCTGGGGGGTGGGGGTGCTGGGAGACATGAGTGGGGGCCTGGTGGAGGGTGCCCCACAGTGCTGGGGGGTGGGGAGCTGGGAGACATGAGTGTGGGCCTGGTGGAGGGTGCCCCACAGTGCTGGGGGGTGGGGTGCTGTGAGACATGAGTGTGGGCCTGGTGGAGGGTGCCCCTGGATGCAGGGGGGGTGCTGGGAGACATGAGTGGGGCCCTGGTGGAGGGTGCCCATGACTGGTGGGGGGTGGGGGTGCTGGGAGACATGAGTGGGGGCCTGGTGGAGGGTGCCCCACAGTGCTGGGAGGTGGGGGTGCAGGGGGACATGAGTGGGAGCCTGGAGGAGGGTGCACCACAGTGCTGGGGGGTGGGGGTGCTGGGAGACATGAGTGGGTGCCTGGTGGAGGGTGCCCCTGGATGCTGGGGGGTGGGGGTGCAGGGGGACATGAGTGGGACATGAGTGGGGGCCTGCTGGCAGGTGCCCCACAGTGCTGGGGGTGGGGGTGCTGGGAGACATGAGTGGGGGCCTGCTGGTAGGTGCCCCACTGTGCTGGGGGGTGGAGGTGCTGGGAGACATGAGTGGGGGCCTGGTGGAGGGTGCCCCACAGTGTTGGGGGGTGGGGGCGCTGGGAGACATGAGTGTGGGCCTGGTGGAGGGTGCCCCTGGATGCAGGGGGGGGGTGCAGGGAGACATGAGTGGGGGCCTGGTGGGGGGTGCCCCTGACTGGTGGGGGTGCAGGGAGACATGATTGGGGGCCTGGTGGAGGGTGCCCCACAGTGCTGGGGGGTGGGGGTGCAGGGGGACATGAGTGGGAGCCTGGTGGAGGGTGCACCACCGTGCTGGGGGGTCGGGGTGCTGGGAGACATGAGTGGGTGCCTGGTGGAGGGTGCCCCTGGATGCTGGGGGGGGGGGAGTGCAGGGGGACATGAATGGGACATGAGTGGGGGCCTGCTGGCAGGTGCCCCACAGTGCTGGGGGGTGGGGGTGCTGGGAGACATGAGTGGGGGCCTGGTGGATGGTGCCCCACAGTGCTGGGGGGTGGGGGTGCTGGGAGACATGAGTGGGGGCCTGGTGGAGGGTGCCCCACAGTGCTGGGGGGTGGGGGTGCTGGGAGACATGAGTGTGGGCCTGGTTGAGGGTGCCCCACAGTGCTGGGGGGTGGGGGTGCTGGGAGACATGAGTGTGGGCCTGGTGGAGGGTGCCCCACAGTGCTGGGGGTGGGGGTGCTGGGAGACATGAGTGTGGGCCTGGTGGAGGGTGCCCCTGTATGCAGGGGGGGTGCAGCGAGACATGAGTGGGGGCCTGGTGGAGGGTGTCCCTGACTGGTGGGGGGTGGGGGTGCAGGGAGACATGAGTGGGGGCCTGGTGGAGGGTGCCCCACAGTGCTGGGGGGTGGGAGTGCTGGGAGACATGAGTGGGTGCCTGGTGGAGGGTGCCCCTGGATGCTGGGGGGTGGGGGTGCAGGGGGACATGAGTGGGAGCCTGGTGGAGGGTGCACCACAGTGCTGGGGGGTGGGGGTGCTGGGAGACATGAGTGGGGGCCTGGTGGAGGGTGCCCCACAGTGCTGGGGGGGTGGGGGTGCTGGGAGACATGAGTGTGGGCCTGGTGGAGGGTGCCCCCGGTTGCTGGGGGGTGAGGGTGCAGGGGGACATGAGTGGGGGCCTGGTGGAGGGTGCACCACAGTGCTGGGTGCTGGGGGTGCTGGGAGACATGAGTGGGGGCCTGGTGGAGGGTGCCCCACAGTGCTGGGGGGTGGGGGTGCTGGGAGACATGTGCTGGTGATCAGTAGTGCAAGGTGACATGTGGGTTGGCTGGGGGGCATGGCCATGGTGGATGGGTTGCCTGTGGGACATGAGCAGGGGTGCAAGGTAGTCCCCTGTGGTGTGGGCTGCCTGCAGGGGCTGTGGAGGGTGTAGAGGGAACACCTGGGAGGACCCACACGGCCAAATCACATGTAGCACTCCCCGGCACCACCGAAATACACGTACCCTGCTGAAATTGCGTGTGAAACTTCCCGCGCACCTCGGAATACACGTACCCTGCTGAAATCGCGTGTGGGACTTCCCGAGCACCCCGAAGTACACGTACCCAGGCCAATCCCGTGTGGAACTTCCCGCGCATCCCGAAACACACGTACCCAGGCCAATCGCGTGTGGAACTTCCCGCGAACCCCGAAGTACACGTACCCAGGCCAATCGCGGGTGGAACTTCCCGCGCATCCCGAAACACATGTACCCAGGCCAATCGCGTGTGGAACTTCCCGCGCACCCCGAAGTACACGTACCCAGGCCAATCGCGTGTGGAACCTCCCGCTCATCCCGAAACACACGTACCCAGGCCAATCGCGTGTGGAACTTCCCGCACACCCCGAAGTACACGTACCCAGGCCAATCGCGTGTGGAACTTCCCGCGCATCCCGAAACACACGTACCCAGGCCAATCGCGTGGAACTTCCCGGGCACCCCGAAGTACACGTACCCAGGCCAATCGCATGTGGAACTTCCCGCGCATCCCGAAACACACGCACCCAGGCCAATCGGCGTGGAACTTCCCGCGCACCCCGAAGTACACGTACCCAGGCCAATCGCGCGTGGAACTTCCCGCGCACCCAGAAACACACGCACATGGTATTTTTCACACAGCGGGTGTCCGTGTTTGTCGGTACCCCTTTGCACCTCATTTGTCCTAGAGGGCCACTGTATGGACCATTCATCATGGCTGTATATGGGTGCTTTTTGTTAGCGCACATTTTGGCGCACATTTATTTCAGGCGCAGGGACGCTACCGCCTGCTTTCTTGTGCCGTACTTGTTTGGCCCTGTGCGCGTCTTTCACCGTGCGCTGGTTTGCCCTATTCGATTCCATGAATACGGGTTGTAGGCGAGCGTGTGGGCGTTCCGCGCACTTGCCTACTCTACTTCCCCCGTGACGCGCATATTTTCACGCGTTGTTCCCCATTCCGAGTGTTACGCCCCGTGTTCCGCTTACTTTTGTGATGTGCGCCGCGCTATGTGCGATTTCGCCGTGGCCGTGGCGCACGCTGTTGGATGACCTGTGCGCCGGCGTGGGCTGAGCACTTTTTCAGCGCACATCCAATGTTTTTCTCGCGCACCAACTTCCATGAATCGATGTGCGCTGGTTTCCCTGCGATTTTCGCACTTGCACTGCGATTTTTGCACTTTTACTGCGAATCGCACGTTTTGGCACCTCTGCGCGGGAATTCTCGGCGCACATTAATTCCATGAATCGACCCCTAAAATGTTTCATCAGAGGGGTGTCGCTAGCAAAAGAAAATGGAATCCTAAAGATGTTGAAGAGAGAATTAAACACATGCGAAGATCGCCTTAAAAACACTTGAACAAGCAGTAATAGTCACAAATACTCCCAGCTCGCTCGCAGCATTTAAGACAGAACTAGAAACCTTCAGAACACTAGCAGAAACAGAAACCAAATTCCTAACAAGTCACCACAAGATCCGTCAGTACGGCGAAGGTCAACGACCCGGTGCACTACTTGCAAGATTGATCACCGCAGAACGAAAACCCACAACAGTCGAAGCAGTGCTGGACACATCGGGAACCCTTGTATACTCTGAAGACTACATATTAGAAACATTCCGTAAATTTTATCAAAACCTATATAACTCCAATTATTCCAGGGATGCTACCGAAATAACACAATACCTAAACACAACCGAACTATATTGGACGAGTGCCGAGTTAAATGAGCCGTTGAATGCACCCATCACTATGGAAGATATACTAGAAGTCATCAAGGAATTACCGAGCACCAAAGCCCCAGGACCTGACGGCCTAACAGGTGAATTTTACAAATTTTCCATGGATATGCTAGCCCCAATTTTACTCCAGGTCTACGAAGAAGCCATAGAAAAAGACCATCTCCCACCAACACTCTATATGGCGAACATCATTCTCTTCCACAAAGCAGGTAAACCCAAGGAAGATTGCGCCCCCTACAGGCCCACATTGTTAATAAACTTTGACAACAAAATTTTTGCAAAAATCCTGACTAGAAGGTTGATTCCACTCATTTCCGCAATGGTGCTGGCAGACCAAGCTGGATTCGTTCCAGGCAGAAACACATCATTTGGCCTTAGAAGAATGTTCGGAGCAATGGAGGCCCTTAATCCAGAAAACCAAGCGGTGGCAGTGCTTCTCGACGCCGAGAAAGCGTTCGACTCTGTGGAATGGCCCTTTCTATTTGCAATATTAGAACGAATGGGCCTCGGCAAGTGATTCAGCCTCCTCTACAAACACCCAACATCTAAAATAAAACTTGGAAACAAAAGCTCCTCCGAAATCCTCCTGCGCAGAGGGACCAGACAGAGCTGCCCACTGTCAGCATTGCTCTTCGCCCTAGTCATGGAACCCCTAGCGTCAGACCTAAGGCTTTATCACCTGCACAGAGGTCTCGCCTTCGGGCCGCACATATTGGTGGTTTCACTATATGCCGACGACATAGCACTCTTCCTTCGTGACCCACAAGACAACTTGAACCCAGTGATGCGAGCAGTTCTCAAATTCGGCAACTTCTCAGGACTAAAAACCAATGATTCAAAATCGATAATGTTCCCTCTTACAAAAACAACCAAAGAATTCCAAGACGACTTTGGCTTCCACTGACAATGCTCAAAGGTCCGATATCTAGGGATACTTATGTCCAGATCCAGCACAGACATCATGCAAGACAACTACGAGACGACACTCGACTCCATCCAAACCAAATTGAACAGATGGAAAACGCTTCCCCTCAAACTGTGGGGAGAAAATGGTAATTCTCCGCAAACTACTCTATCTCTTCACAAATACTACCCACGCAAAAATTCTTACAACAAATCAAGTCCATTCTTCTCGACCTAGTCTGGGCAGGCAGGGTTGCCCGAATAGCCCTCAGCATTATGATCCTGCCCATAACACATGGCGGACTGGCTTTACCCGCCATAGAGGGCCATAGAGGGCTACTGCTGGGCAGCACAAGCCCAGTACCTGAGCCACTGGTATGCAATACACTCCATCCTGCCACACGTGCAAATTGAGAGAGCCCTAGCAACGCCCTATCTACTTCGTGCAGTCATATTCAATGAACCACCAACACCTTCAACACTAATGAACACGATGGTCACGGCGCACACGATATGGAAAAAAATTGCTAAAAGAAATGGAATCCAAACCAGATACTCTCCCCTCCTTCCGGTGAGAAGCATTCCAGGGATACCTATAACATCAGAAAAAGTGTTCCAGCTATGGACCAAGAAATTATAAATCCACCCACTAGGCGACTTGTTTCCAAACGGCACATTCCTGTCGATCCAAAAAGCCTGCGACAAAGGAGGCAACAACACCCTGGACGTCTTCATGTACTACCGAACCTGACACGCCATGCAAACCACCATTGCCACATTTCCACTCCAAACCCCGACATGGCCACTGCTCCACGGAGTGATACGGGCCCAAGGCGAAGGCTGCCTGGTGTCGAATATCTATAAAACCCTGTTAACTGAAAAACTCACACGCTACTCGAAAGCTCGAGCAAGGTGGGAGAGAGCCCTGTACATTACAATACCTGAAGAAGACTGGTCATACATACTACGACTCACAAAGAAAGTGGCAATAAACACAAGGTACAAACAAATTCACTTCAACTTTGTCCATCAGGTCTACCACACTCCAGCAAAACCTCACACCCAAAGGATGATAATATCCGCCTCCTGCTCTCGCTGCGGGCATTCGGAAGCCGACTTTGTCCACCTGGCATGGTCCTGCCCCGAAATAGGAGCACTCTGGACAGCGGCCCTAGGGAAAATATCAGCAATAATCGGAGTGCAACTGGATCCCGACCCAACACTGACCATGTTGGGCTTAACCAACCAATTACCAGAGTATACCAGGAAACTGGCAAAACTACTCCTTGACCTGGCATGCAGACAAAGAGCTTGCAACTGGGGCAGAGGACCGCCACCAAAACTGAAGCAGTGGCTACAGGATGTCACCTATTGTCAAGATGTCGAAACAAACTACATACGTACTCTACCCCTCCACGCACGTCCCCCAGACATCTGGGGCCTGTACATAGCATACCTGTTGCAGACGATGACACGATCTTACAGTCTCCACCACCAATACAAAACCGACACGAACAACCGGAAACCTCAACAGCAGCCACGAGTGCCAAATAACGATGGCAATTGAACTGATAAGAAACAGTGCTACATATTAAGTGGGGGACCGAATCGAGGGGGTAGGGGGTCAGGGGTCACGTTGACCGGTGCACGGTCTTGTAATGTCATATTATATCATTGTTGAAAAACCAATAAAGAAAGTTACAACAAAAAAAAGAGGGTGAGATCACGTCTTCTGTTGAATTATCTTTGGGCTACAGAAGAAGAGGGATTTCCCCCAGAACTTTATTGTGTGTACAGTCTGCCCTCAAGTCCTCTTCGTAAAAGGGAAGGTAAAAACGTCCAAGAAAGGAACAATCCCTTTCCCTCAACAATCCCAGAGGAAAATATTGGGTGATCTTCTGTCTGGATAAAGGCGACTGGTCTCTGGCAATTGTCCTGGCTGTGAAGTGCAGAACAAGGATCCCGCTTGCGATTGGAGGCCCTGGAGGCCTTTGGCCTCTGTGGGGTAGAATTACCAGCCCAGCAGAACTCCCCAACATCAACAAACTGCATTTTTAGCAGTTACAAGTAGAATTGCAGCGCTGGCTCTGCTCAGCGTTATTCCCTTGCATTAAAACCGCATTTTGCAGCTACAGAAATGATGGCTGCGCTGTCTTAGCCGGGCACATATGGGGCGAGATGAAACATAGAACACCCCGAGAATTGCTGCAAGTTATTTCCTGCGGGTGCACCAAAGAAAAGAATTCAAAGTCAGCCTGCTATGCTGCCAGCTTAAAACTTCCAACTAAAAAAAAAAGGAAATGTTTTGCATTTAAAATGGCTTTGCACTGGTGCCATTTTTCATCCTTCAACATTACAAAGTTTGATTCCAGAAAAGACAAATTCATACTCATCTATCTTCAGGCTACACATCAGCAAAGGAGGGCATTCCTCTCTGAAAGGCATTGTATGTAAAAGGAAATCTGTGAACTAGCAGAGAAACTCACTCCAGGCCGTATGGCAAATGTTTTACTTTTGCAACAATCTAACACAGTCCAGACTCTTCCCAAAAAGCTCAGTCTCATTCTGCTTGATGTCAGTTTCAAAGAACCCTTTACTTCAACAGATTCCTGTGTATTAGAAATTGACTAGGGCTATGGAAGGGTTCAGAATATGGGTGCGAGGAAAAATCGCATCTGTAAAAGTGACATCCAAGAAGAATTAACCCACGTATGAAATGCTGCTTTTGCCAAGCAAGAAAATGTCATTTTAAAGTGAAATGTTGAAATAAGGCCCTGTGCTTGCATAGAAATATGATGGGAGATGGGGGTTTGCTTGAAAAATCTACATGATATTTATTTCCAAAACGACTGGGTTTTGTGAAAGAAAGTAAGAAAAAAAAATGTGTGTTTGAAAACAGCAGAATAAAGGGGCCTGACCTGGAAATTCAAAGGCACTAAACTTTCACCCTCGTCAGACGAAGCGGCATTGCTGCTGCATGACACAATGGACTGCCCCTAGCACAGAGGTGTACATTCCTGGTGACACCTCCCCTCAGCTTCAATTGACTAAGATCAACGGCAAATCCATGGCAACTCTGGGCTAAGCTGACCATAACCTGATATGTGGCTGGGGGTGGGAAAGACTGCCCATATTTGGAAGACAAAGCCAGCCCAGTTTAATTCAGAGACTGTCATTTTTGTGCCATTAAAACAAGACATTGTAGGTTTTTCTAGCATGTTAGGGAGGCAAACGGCAGCAAAATGTCATTTCAGGGGAAAGCGTACAGTTTTGTAAATTAATGATAACATGCCCAGTGATAATATGTAGATTGCCACAATTACTAAACAGCATCACACCACGCTGATGACATGTGTAAAAATAAGTGTTTTGCTCCATAACCCATTTTGGGTTATGGAGCAACTTGGTAAAACAAAAGTACATCATAAAACACCCACCCTAAAAACTGAGTTACCTCCTTCAGTCCAATCTGCTTACAGGGAGGAGGCGACATTACAGATTGACCTATCCGATTTAGAGGTATGTCTAGCTTTGTTCAGCCCACATAGTAAAAAATACTCTGATGTCATCCGGCCTATAAAGCGGGAGACATTCAAAGCTCAGGACACACACAGATTCCAGAGACAGATTACAGAAGGACAGACATTCTAGAAAATCCAGCATTCAAAAATCAACATCCAGAGATCCTGACAACCCACATTCACCCTGCAAGATTCCAGATTCCAGAAGCCAGGCCAGAGTTAGGTGACCCTATCCAGGCAGAATTAAAACCCTACTAAAATCCCTATAATTCAGGAAGGAAGGGGGAAAGGCTGTGGAACCCTTTTTGGAATTATCAAGTGACCAGACCGGCTTTGCCCCACTATCTGCTTGCCAAGCTGATGCACCTCGCAGTCTGCAGTGGCCAGACTAATCCCAGCCGTCCCCTTGTAGGAAAGCCTGCCGCTGCGCAGAGACCAGATCTTGCCCCGGTGTCCAGGAACCTGGTTCGCTGTCCCAACTACCCCATTCTAGTACTTGTTGTAAGTATTACCTCCCCCTGTAACCAAATAGCTGCATCCCTTGCTTTGTTACCTTGTGTTCTAACTTGATGGGTCCGACATGATGGTCGTGCAGTTATGTAATGCCTCCGTCCCCAAGTACCGCTCGAGCAGAATGTAAAATACTGCCCTAGCAATCTTTGTGGCCACAGGTGGGAGTGTCGTCGTCAGCCTGGTACCGGGAACGCCGGAAGGACCCCTGAGTGCTGTAAGGCAAAGGGTTATAATCAAGGAAACACCCAAAAGGCAATTGGCAATTGGCAGAAGGAGCAAACAAGATGCAGTGACACCAGCTTACCTAAAAAGGGTGGAGTATAGGTAAGAAACCTATGCAGACAGCAGGGGAACCCACAGCAGGCTGAGATGATGTAGTTGGCACTCCTGAAAGCACCTGGTGGAGCAAGACTGGATCTGTGGCAACTTGAAGCAATCCAAGGTTTGCAGAAACAGAAGGGTAATCCAAAAAGCAAGTCCAGAGTACAAACAGGTGTCAGATGTCCGGGAGATCAGAGAGCACGCCAGAGTCCAAGGGTAATCCGAGAGCAGGTCCAAGTGAAGCGTTCCAAGGTCGAGGCAAGGAGAGTAACAAGAAGCAAAAGGTAACGCCTGGCAGTCCTCCGTAGAAGTAGCTGTGAAGCAAAGTGTCTTGTTTGCCGGCTTCTTTTGAAGCGGCGAGCGGTGTCACGTGACACATCACGTGACCGCTCGCGCACGTTTGGTGGAGCGCAACGCGGCCAGCAATTGGGGCTGCCGGTACTTCTTGGTATCCTGGCGTCGCCGGCTGTGCAGGAGGCGCCATGGCAACCGCCAACGTGGAAAAGGGTGAAAAGAGGCGGTTCCGCCCAACATGGTATCCCGCCTGCCGTGCTTCCCCCGCTGATGTGAATGGAGAATACGACGGCGAGAAGCGCCTGATGAGAGAGACAGGTGTGAGGGGGGAAGTGAGGGATGGGTTGTGTGAGAGGGCGTGACAGAGCACCACCTCAAAGGCCCATGACCGCGTGGGCTGGATGGATGCTCCCGGTGAAACCGGGCCACCAGGCGAGGAGCGTGAACATCCCGGGAAGCAATCCAGGAGCGGTCCTCAGGGCCGTACCCCAGCCAGTCTACTAGTTACTGCAACCCGCCCCTGTATATACGGGAACCCAGAATAGCCCGCACCTCAAATACGCTGATGTGAATGGAGAATACGACGGCGAGAAGCGCCTGATGAGAGAGACAGGTGAGAGGGCGTGACACCTTGTATTAGGTTCAATCCCATAGAATTCCCATTAATATCCCAGTAAATCCTTAAAATTGTCAGAAACCTCTGTGTATCCTGTCCTTAGGAAAATCTGTGTTCATTTCCAAGTGTTAGCGCCATTCTTTCCAGCTCATTGCAGTGCTTGTGTAAGTCCTTACTAGTATTTTAAATAATTTAATTAATTCCCATATAGAGTTGAACGTGGCGTGGATAGGTTGCCATTTCACATACCGTGTCTTTCTTTAACAACCTAGTCACTAAAATATAGTTTCAGTAAAAGAAATCACTTTATTAACAAAACCTAGTTGTCCCATGAAATTGTTCCGTTTAAAAACCGAGTTTCCTTTCCCTTTAAGAATCTCATACTGTGATCCATCTAGAGTTACCCTTTCACTTTCATATTATACCTGTGATGTGCCTTTGTACCTTAGCATCAAAAACGCAATCCGGTTTTGTCTGTTTAGCCCATTTTCCAAGCCGTATTGCTATTTAAACACGTGAAAATAACCCACTGCAATTTCTCCACGTGTGATTTTGCAGCACTGTGTTTTTCTTTCCAAAGTCGATTTTCTGAACTGTATGCCCGTTATTAGTACATTGCCTTGTAGTTTGCTAGTGTTCTCACTTCTGTGATACAGCCACACTCATTTTTGCCTTATTCATTCAACCGCACATGTAAAATAACTATTTAGTAATTCCGAGTGCTATTTTGCTCAATTTCAAGGGTTTTCAATCCGATTTTGCCTCCCATTCTGGGGTGGAAGGTTGGATATTCATTCTGTTTGTTGCGTAGTATACCCGACTCCCTGCTACACCTATCTACCCACACAAAAATTGGTTAACAGGGATTTGAGGGAGCGTTGCAGGGGGAAATACTAACTGTGGTGCAATCTGAAAATAATTCCTGAAAAATAATCTATCTTTTATTCAATTGTGAATTGGGTATCTGATGTTAAAAGGTCAAAGTAAGTGTGTTCTATCATTTAACAGTGTAATTATCACGACCCTGGTTATTGCTGCCCTATATTGAATGTGTTTGATTTTGATTCTAAATTTAAATAAATCAATAATTCAGTATCACACACCGGCCTGGTTCATGGTCCATTGTGACACGGGGTGTACGTTAAGGGGGGTGTGAGACGGATTGGCTGCCTTCTCAAAGCTGAATCCAAATTCATACATTTAAAAGTGTTTTAATTGTGCGCTGCAACCTTGGCCACTATCAAGAGTCCTGGTCTGGAGTGTGACGCCTCTTTAAAATCCTTAACAGCCCCAGCAACCAGAAATCAAGAGTGAACTCTGGCCACAGTTTGCCCGCTTTGACACCACTTTCGAGCAAGCTTGACCACTTCAAATCACTATTCAAGGCACTATACAGAGCTGCTTTTGACACTCACCACTTTACGTTTTGTCTCAACAGATCCATCTCAACACTGATTCGAGCCACTGAAAGCAATTATCTTGAACCGTCTAGATCATTGATTCGACCCTGTGGAAGAAATCTTCACAACCTGTCTTGATACCGACTTGACCTGCTGGAAGCAATTGACTTGACCCATCTCAATGCTGTCTGGACACTGCAGAAAAGTGCTTAGAACCAGAGTGCGCTTTTTAAAGTCTGTATATTCTGTGTCTTCTCTTACAGGGTAGGGTTATAGTGTTTTAGATCAGTGTATTCATATTTATTGTTTAATTAAAGACTCCTATTTTTGGTAGATAGTCTTTTATTTTGATAACATTGTACTTTTATTGTTCTGACTTTTCTGTGCAAGCTCACATCCCGGCTGAAGAGTATAGCCCGGCCCACACTACCACAAAAGGAACAGTAGGCATACTCGTCAGGCTGTGATTTATTTCACATTTATGATTGAGATCATTGCAGGTCGTTTAGTGGTAGGAATTGTATCCACTCCTCATCCATGTACTAATTCAGTTAAGTAGTCATTTCTTCTCAACCATGTATTGCTGATGTTTCCCAGGGCTCAAGTCGAGGGTACAGGGGGAGGGAGGATTCCATCCACTTTTTTCCGGGGGTGGACTCAGCCTCAGCCAGCTGAAATGAGAAACATTGAATGTCCTCTTGGAATTTAAGCCAACCTCGGGATCAAACCGTAGGCCGGACACTTCACCACTGCACTGTATAACCTGATGAAGAAAAACAAACAACCAAAGGTCAAATATCCTATTTTGGTACTGCGAGTTCCAGGGAAATATTTGTATTGGTTCTTAGAATTTAAAGCATGCACACTTTTTAACTTTTTCAAAAACATAGAAGAAAATATCCTCTCTTGGTTTTCTGCGTGTGTTGATTTTATGAAAGGCAAATGCCATTCGTCCTGTGCAAGGTGGGTGGTTATGCAAAGCAAATTTAATGAAATGTGCATATTTCACCTTGATATGATAATTTCTTGCGACAACGTCACATCCCATTCGTTTGTTGATGACTCCCCCCACTTTAATTTTTAGGCCTTGACCCCTGCCAATGACTGACCCAATTCTGATTATTTAAGTGAGCCAAGAGAACAGTTGCATAGTGAAGTGGGCCTTTTTACAGCAGCCATTTGAATCAGAGGCTAGAAATCAGCTATTGTTGAGAGAAGATCCGAACCAGTTATATTGGCTCTAACCCAAGGTGCACTTCTGAACATTGTGCACTTCTGCTAATACGATTTTTAAAAAATATAAGTATAGACAGTGTAGAAATTGGCATGTAGGAATAGTGATCAAACTGGGAAACAGGCAAAAAGAGCAAACCCAGGGAAGAGTGGACTTAAACAGGGAATTGGTGATGGGGGATGGTCCCCATGATCATAGAACGGGGATTTGTGCGCCATTCTGCTTGCAAATCCCCATTTGTTAAACAGGGATTTGCGGGCAGAATGGCAAACAAATCTCAGTTTTTCGGCGCACAAATTCCATGAATCAGTCTCATGATCTATTGAAGCACTTCATTATAGCTAAGACTGGATCATCTGGAATCAAGTGTATCTGAAGCCTGCAGAGTGAGAAAGAAGGGGTGCTATATGCCAACTGTGACCGATCCCCAAGCTAATAGCCACTTCTACCCAAAAACAACTGTGTTTCAAAACAACAGAGTCCTGGTTCAAGCACGGGGCCAGGATGCCAGGCCCACCCAAGGCCTCCTTCTGCCCGCTCCCTCCCCCGTAGAAACTAGCCCTTTCTCTAAATGTGTGGCAGCAACTTCTGTGTGATTAGAATTCTGAGGGGCTGCACTTCAGGAGGCCACGGGCAGTCAATGGGTAGATAAATAACCAAACAACACTTCAAGCTTTGTATCCCTCCTCATATGCCATTTCTCCTTAGCTGTGCTTGAATGCAAAGCACGAATACGGTTGACAATAAGAAAAATGTAATTCTGGAAGCAGGAGTGTGGCAAGTGTGATAGATGCAATGCTTTGAATTAAACATGACCACTATCATTGCTCTGAGCAACCTTCCATGCCATCATTCTTAAGTATTTCTGTGCCATTACAGAAGGGGACAAGCCATTAGCAAATGAGTGTTGTTCTGCCACCAAACTGTCCATTTCGATCTCGCTTGGTAGGCCATGTTCCCTCTGCACTGAAACACAAGACACAGCGATATTTCTAGACCTTGAGGTCTAGCAGTTGGAGCAGGGCTGCTCACATTAGTGGCAGGGCTAAGGCTGATTTGTAAACAATGGTCTGCGAGGCTGACCAGAGCAATGACGGTGGTTAAAATTGATTCAGAGACTTACATCCATACTTTTTTAGTTTTGGCTATTAGGTGTAAGCCAGAACATTTGCATTGGAAAACAGATAGGATGGAGATGGTGTGTGAGGCGGGACACACAGCCTATGGGCATTTGGTCATCCGCAAACGCATTGACTACCCATTGCCATATTAGTCCCTATGGCATTCCGACCAACTACCTGCCATTCCCTGACAAAACATACCCTCTTGGCAACTATTTGAACAAGCTCTGTCACAAAGTAATGCCAAATGTTATACTACACAGGGCCTGCCAGTGTTTGGTCTATCCATTCTTTTGAGAGTTTAATGACTTAGTTGACCCTGTAAATGAGCTCCTGGTGTAATAGACATCTTGCAACAATGTGTGCCATTATCCTGTTCATTCATACTAAATATGTGTGTCCTCGATCTGTCCATTGTACTGCATCCTGTCTAACAAGCAAGTGCAAAGCCACCAGTGTTGGCTTGTGTATAGGTATTACACATACATTTACGAGGCAATGACATCATATGCCCAGGCCCTCGCACACAATTCCAGCTGTTCCCATTATATAGTCAGATGGTACCCTTTTGGCAGTGCCTAGCACATGCCTATCCCATGCCTATCCAAATGCCCATTTTTTTTGGCATTGCCAAAGCGTGTTGGTTTCAGTTTGTATCCCTAAGTGAAAGAGTATATGCCCGGATGTGGATGCCTTGGTTGCTATGCGCAGGGACTCACGCAGCACCTCAGGCCCTACCTGAGCACGCCAATGAAAGGATAAAAACTATGTACCAGTATCAGATTTTCCATTATAATAAAATGTATCTTTGCATTTGTGGAAGCCTAACCTGCCCTGCCAGACGAATACATTATTGAAACAGACAAGTGCTGACTTGGTATCCTCATACTGATTGAGTAACTATTAAGAGAGTTTGTATGCAAACGGAATACATCATGTTTATTGTGGGTTGTGTTTGGAAAGTATTGTGTAACTCCTGGGTGCTGGGAGTTTAGGCAGTGCCGTGAAAGTTAATTATTTGCTGTGAAATCCCACCAGCGACGGGGGGGAGCGGGTTGGGAGGCTTGTTCCCATCCCCCAGTAAATATTGGACTCTCAGAAGATTAATCAAGAACACCTGGAAAATAACACATGGAATTAGTGCTTCCTACAATGTTGCTGGCTAAGTATAAAAGGGACACATCTTTTAAACCTAAAAAGTGTTATTTAAGTATTAACTGCAGAGTGCAGAGGAGGATTTAACAGTTGAACAAGGGACAAATGCCCATAGAGCCCCACTGAGCTGCCTCTCACCCCAAACAGCCATGGCAGTGCATGCCCTCCCAGTGAAGTCATCCTTTTAATGAGTCTCAGCAGTAGATTGTTTACAACAGGAAGTGATTAGATATGCGAAACGGTAACTGGCAGTGACCATTGCTACGGCACTTTCTTCTTAAAATTATCCAAGGTTTTAATAAGCGAATTACGTGTGATTAGAAATTATGGGGTACAGAACAAGCTGTGTAAAACAATGACGTTGTCATGCAATTCATTTCACATAGTGTCTGCATAAGATGTTTTGTAAATTCTGATTAATTTGCATGCTGGAGCTTGTAGGCTTCCATTTTGGAAGGCTAAAATAAAGCTACAATCATAGGGGAATATTTTCCGAGAGACAAGCAGAGTGGAGCAAACAGCGGTAAAAATATTGAATGACACTTTTTATGTGCTGTATGAATGTGTATGATTTGGGATCCGTGAGCAATCTGATTGCTTTTCCACCAGCATGTATTTTTATGCTGGTGGAAAACCAATGGATTCCTATGAAAAGCACATGAATTTTACACCTGGAAAAAGCAGGCAGAATCCAAAGCAAACCATTGTAGATGGCTCCCGCAATCATTAATTGATTTATAATCTTCCCGAGATGTAATGAAAAAGTGAAGAGCACAGATGATTCTGTCTGTGTTTTATCATTTACTTTTTCAGTACTTGGTGGAAACAATTAAAATTGCAGGGAGGGCCCCATTTCCAAACAAGTCCAAACAGGAGTGGACCCCTCGGTGCAATTTAGGATTAAAAGAAAATGTCCCCTTTCCTCTTCTTCATCAACACGTTGTATATATTGTCAGGTTGATTCATCATGTGACTTGTGCATTGTTAAAGTAATTTGTATAAAAATGAGGGAAGATGTGTGGTTAAGTACCCACATTTAATGCCAGGCTCACATTCTGCCTTTACCACTTAACCAAGGTGTATGATGTTGGTCAAATTATTTAATCTCACTGTGTCTTACCTGCCAAAATTAGGTGTCCCTAGAAGGGATTTAGTTTGCAGTAAAATCTATTCCAAAACACCTTCCCTCATGGTTTAAAAAGATGGGCAACACAGGGGTCAGAGACTGCCAAGGTGACACACACACATCTTTCTTGTAAAATATAAGGCCACATTTATTGTACGAAATTGTGACATTCAATAGCAAATAAAAGAAAACACATCAAATAAGAAGTCATCATGGACAATTGCATATTATAAACAGTAGGTACCAGACAGTGAAATACAGACCCCTTCCTCCTTGCCATGCCCCACTGGGAGCAATGCCAGGATGTGGAAAACCCCTCAACCTGCACCATCTGCCCCCTGATCCCGCACCCCCAGCCCTGGCTTTCCCTTCTGCATGCTAGCCCTCGTTTTACTCCCAATCCTGTCTTACTCTTGGATCCATGCCTCCTGCCTCTTATCCATTACGGCCCCTGGTACTTGTTGCCCACACCTCTTCGGCGGAAAGTGCATGCCCACTCCATTTCCACACTGAAGCGGCGTGCCCCTGCCCCGTCTCCACACCTCCCTCAAAAGCGTGTGGCCTGGTCCTTGCCTAGAGATATGGCTAATTCTGTCCTTTCCCCCGCACTTTGCCTGAAGTCCTCACACTCAGTTCTGTAGAAGTTTCCGGTGCTGACACCCACGCTGGTACCCTTGTAGGCACTCATGACTATCCGGCCAACAACACTCGCCTCATCAAACGTGCTTGTTCGCAACGCATATTGAAACTACGTAACTCGACTTTTCCCCGATTCTAAAATGACTGCTTTCTCCAGCATTGGATCTTTCATGGATTCACATGCTGTGAATATTCCCCGTCGTCAGGCTGGGTACCTCGGTCATTTTTAAAATAGCGTTTTCCTATGGAAAACTTGACACTTTAGTGTACTATTAACGTCTTTTTTGGGTCCTTTAGCCACTGCCAATAGGACGTAAGGTATAACTTGCCCCACCCCCGCGGCTTCCCTTCAGATTTCAACTGTCTCCAAAGTGTTGGGATCACCTTGTGCTCGTTCTGATTCTACACTTGTTGGTGCGTTGTTGTTCTTTCTTTGCGATGTTTTCAGGAAAAGCTTTGTTCCAGCCCTGCATGACTTCCGGGCTGAAGAAGGTGTAAGAGCGGGACGGGCACATGGACTGCCTATATTGCCTTTACCCTCATCACTCCGTCGATTCCTGTGAAATCTATAAAGGGTTCTCTCAGAAAACGCTTAAGGACCGCAATCAGCGGTTGGTGTGTTGGCTGCGTGAGGGTACCTAACCCTCCTCTGAGGTGGGGTTAGCGTCTGAGAGACATGGTCAAGCAGTTCCTCGCCGGTCGTTGTCCGCTGAACCACCGTCTAAGAAGTGTCGGCCTGCCTCTGGTACGGAGAAGAGTGGTTGCGCCTCTTCGGGTAAACACCTGCCGAAGGGAGCGCCGTCATCTTCCAAGCATGGCCATTCGGACAAGTTCTGTGAGTCTGGTGGGAGGTCCGAGAAGTCGACTTCACTGGTGAAAGACAAGAAGGACTCTTCAAAGCGTTCCTCTTCAGGAGACCATCGTAGGTCTTCCTCTAGTAGAGAGTCGTCTAAGCACCGGTCCAGTGGGACCAAGCAGACGGGATCGCCTGAAAAATCTACGCCGCAGGTGGCCGTTCCAACTACGTCATCGTCGACGGGAGTCCCGTCATCGACGGTTTCGCTGACAACTACGATGCCTGCCTCCATGATTCTGTCTTCGGCTCCGGCAGCTGCGGTTGACAAAGGCGGTGGCTCTCGTCGTCGACAGACAGCTTGTTGCCGACAGGTGGCACGTGGCAGCCTTTTGCTTTTGACGCTCTTTTACCTGACACTCTCCTACAACATGAGGTGGTGTCGTCGGAGGTGGAGGACGAACGGGAGCCGTGGTGGGGCCGTTGGGCCTCGGTTTGCTGTGTGTTGGTCCTTCAACGTCGAGGGGGACTGGCCCACCCAGTTACCTGCTGCTGAACTCGCAGGCAATGTTGTCGCTCGAGGTCCTGTCTACACTACAGTCCTTGTTGGGTCAACTGGATTCCAGATTGCCTCCTCTGAATGTGGCTTCGGTGGGGCCTGTCATCAACACTGCAGGTGTTCCTCCGCGTTCGACGGCTGCGGCTGAGTTGTCGGCACATCTGCCAATGAATGAAGAATGCCCTCATTCCCATCCTGAAGAGGGAGAGCTGCCGGACTCTGATTCGGACTGTGTGCCTAGGGACACCATGTCTAATGGCTCGTCGTCGCCGTCGAGAGATCCGGCGTGGGATTCGGGTGTGGAGGTGGAAACGCCTTGTAGTCCAGCACAACCATCTCCGCCTGATGATGTTCGGGCATTCCACGCCATGATGGCGAAGGCTTGTGTCGATTCGGTTTGACTCCAGAGGAGGAACGCAAAGAGTGTTTCCTGTTTGACCAAATGGGCAAGAGAAGAAAAGCGGTGTTCGACGTTCCTATCCTGGACCATGTGTGGCAGGAGGGCCTACCCATGATGCGGCAACCCTTCTCAGAACCAGCAGTCAAAGGGAGGCTGGAGAAGAGGTTTAAGGTCCCGGACTCTACACCGGAGTGCTTGATTTCACAGCCCACCCCTGAGTCGGTGGTGTCGGCGGCAGCTAGCCGAAAAGCCAGAACCCAGCACAAATCTGTAACCCCTCCCTATAGTGACGCCAGAAGGCAGGATGCCTTCGGGAAGAAGGTTTTGACTGGGGGAGCGACAACAGTGAAGGCGGCCAATTCGTTGGCGATCATGGCTCGCTACGATCATGAGATGTGGCATCGGCTGGCCCCTCTGTTGGAACATCTACCTGAGGAACACCGTAAGGCTGCCATGCTATTGGTGCGCGAAGGTGAGGAGGCGTCAAATCACAGTATTAACATCGCCGTGGATTTGGCAGAATCTGGTTTCAAACAGATTAACAATGGTGTGGTACTACGTCAACAAGCCTGGCTTAAGTGCACGAACTTTCGCCCAGAAGTACATTATAAAGTTCTGCACATGCCCTGTGAGGGGGAGCAGTTGTTTGGGGAAAAAATTGATGAGGCCCTCAAGGGTATGAAGGAGGACTCTGACATGGCAAAATCGTTAGGGGCTTTGCAGAGTGGGCGCTCGTTTCACCCTTTTTGTCCCTTCCGCGGGGTGGCAGGAAACACCCGATTTGCTTCCTCCAGAGACTAGAGTCGGTCTGGATACTCCTCACAGGGGTATAGGCGGTCGGTGCAATCGACACAAAAGAGTCGAGACTTTCAGGCCTCCAGGAGGAGCAGAGGACAGGCCTCTTCATCAAAAGGTAGACAAACTAAGCCACAACAATGACTGTCTTCGGGGAAATCTGCTGGGGGGCAGAGTGGCACTACACGTGGACGAATGGGGCAAGATTACATCAGACCGCTGGGTGTTGGACACAGTGCGGATGGGTCATTCTCTGGAGTTCAAGTGTTCACCGGTTCCCATTCCTGCAGTGTATGCCGTGCAACCTCATCTTCACATCTTACAGCAGGAGGTTGTACTTATGCTACAGAAAGGGGCTATAGAATTGGTTCCGGTGGCCGAGAAAGGCCAGGGGGTTTACTCCCGTTACTTCATCGTGAAGAAACCCAACGGCAAGGGGAGACCCATTCTGGCCCTTCGGGCATTGAACAAGGCTCTGCAACGCCTGAAGTTCAAGATGCTCACACTTCAGGAATTAATTCGGTCGGTACAGCTGGCCGAGTTTCTGGCCTAGTTGGATTTACAGGACACCCCACATCCCCATGCGTCGACGACACCGCAAGTTCCTGCGGTTTGTAGTATGATTACCAGTTTCGGGTGCTTCGTTTCGGTTTAAAGTCATCCCCCAGAACTTTTATGAAATGTTTGGTGCCGGTGGCGGCGTGGCTCTGACATGAAGGTCATCACGTCTACCCTTACCTGGACGACTGGCTAGTGCGGGGCTCATCACCGGAAGAGGCGCCTGCAAGTCTCGACGCTACCTTGCAGCAGTTGCAACGGCTAGGCTTCGCCGTCAACTTAGAGAAGTCCTTTCTGTCTCCCTCCAAGGACTTAGTGTTTCCGGGTGCAGAATTTCAGACTCAACTGGGCCTGGTGTGGCCCTCGTTCGAGAGGGTTTGGAAACTACAGCAGAATGCGGCAGAGTGGAAAATCGCTATAAGAGTGTCGGTCAGGACATATATGTCGCTGCTGGGGGCCTTGGCTTCCTGCATTCCATTAATGAAGAACTGTGCAGGAGTTCCTAGTGATCGGTGGGCTCAGAGTCGCAGATCATGGTCCGACGAGGTGGTCATTGACGGTGACCTGGTGGAAGCTCTTCGATGGTGGCAGTGCTCGGACAATCTGGTTCGGGGCATGCCGTTGCTGGAACCGGAGTTTCAGGTTACAATTGTGACAGATGCCTCTCAAACACGGTGGGGGGCGCATCTCGAGGGCTCGCAGGGCCAGGGCCTGTGGTCTCAGGTGGAGTCGTGGTTTCACATCAATATGCTCGAACTGAGAGCGGTACATTGGACCCTGAAATCGTTTCTACTGTGCATATGTGGCTCGGTGGTGAGGGTGTTGACGGACAATACCACCACAATGGTTTACCTCAGATTCCAGACTGCTCTCAAAAGAAGCTCAAGAACTTTGGCATTGGGCCCTGTCGCACGACATCGGCATTGTAGCGTTTCACCTGCCGGGAGTGATGAATGTGCAAGCGGACTCGCTCAGCAGGGAGGTAACGCAGCTTCATGAATGGCAGCTGAAGGAGCAACTGGTGTCCATGATCTTACGGAAATGGGGTCATCCTTCGGTGGATCTCTTCACAACATGGGAGAACAAGAAGTGCAAGGAGTTTGCCAGCAGATGGGCTCAGCCCGAGTCTCTAGGGGATGCATTCTCCTTCCTGTGGACGGACAGGTTCGCTTACGCGTGTCCTCTGTTTCCACTCATTTGACGGACCCTCCAGTGGACTCAGAGATACCCAAGCCATGTGATACTGGTGGCCCCGTGCTGCGCCAGGCAGCCGTGGTTCTCGGATCTACTTCCTCTGTCCATGGCAGAGCCAGTTCGGTTACAAGTGATGCTGGACCTTCTGTCTCAGGACAAGGGCGCTGTCTGCCACCACGATCAAGGGTCTCTCAACCTGACGGCTTGGCTCCTGATTTCTCTGAGTTTGGCCTGCTGAACATTTCTGGTTACTGTCGACGCATTTTGGAGGCGGCGAGAGCTCCGTCCATGAATGCCTCCTATGCATGTAAAAAAGGTTTTGTGTGTGGTGTAAGGGCCAGCCTGGAGTGGATCCTTTGAACATTTCTCCAGAGCAAGTTCTACCCTACTTATTGCATTTGGCAAACAAGGGTTTGGCGTTCTCCTCCATAAAGGTACACTTGGCAGACATTTCTAGATTCACTCGGAAGCGGCATGCTATGCCTATGTTTAGTGATCGTCTCATGAAGCATTTTCTGAAGGGGTTGTTTCGAACTTTTCCTCCAATCAAGAAGTTTCCTCCAGGGTGGAGCCTCAATGTAGTTCTGTCAGGTCTGATGAGACCTTCGTTTGAACCTCTGTCATCGACGCCCTTGCAGTTTTTGTCTTGGAAAGTGGCATTTCTGGTGGACATTACTTCGGCTAGGAGGATATCTGAGTTGCAAGCTCTGGTTGTGGATCCTCCATACTTAAGGTTCTTCAAGGACAAGGTGGTGTTGGCCACTAACCCGAATTTTATTCCAAAAGTGCCAACCACTTTTCATGAACTTTCTTCGATTGTGTTACCATCGTTCTTTGCTTGTGCGTCTGCAGAGAGGGCATTGCATACGCTGGATGTGAAAAGAGCATTAAAATTTTATCTGAGTCGTACTCAGGAGATCAGACTTTCTAAACAACTGTTTGTGGCTTATGGACCGTCTGTCAATAGAAGGAAAATCTCCAAGCGGAGACTCTCTCGTTTGGGTGTCATCTGCTATTTCATTCTGCCACACTAAGGCTGGGAAGCCTTTGGGGAGAAGTCCTAAGGCACACTCGGCAAGGGCTACGGCTTCGTCAGCAGCATTATGGTCCGGGATTCCGCTGGTGGACATTTGCCAGGCGGCCTCCTGGTCGGTGCTGCATACCTTACCTCGACATTACTGTCTGGGACAGCAGCATGGTGAGTATGTACAGGTAGGACGTGCAGTCCTGCAACGCCTGTTTCAGTAAGGTAAGACCCGCACTTGTCACTGCTGGATTTCTTGTCTCATGTATGTGATTCTATGCTGTTTTGGTTTCCATTTGCACACCTCCATGCATGATTGATACTGCTATGTAATCTATTCACAGCATGTGAATCCATGAAAGATCCAATGCTGGAGAGGGGAGTAGTTTCTTACCTGTACCTCCATTTCTCCAGCGTTGGTATCTTTCATGGATTTCAGCGTATCGCTGAGAGGAGCTGTAGGGAAAAACCCTTTTCACTTACAATATACAAGGAGGCAGCTAAAAGCTACCAGAGAGCTATTCTTAAAGCCAAAAAAGGCAATCTAGAGGAACGGATTATGGGAGCAAAATCTAGGTCTAGAGAATTGTTCATAATATTGAACGAACTCAAGGGCATAGTTCCTGACTCATTAGTGAATATTGCTGACACCTGGTGTCAGGAAATTCAAGAAGGGTTCACTAGGAAAACCTGCCAACACCTGATACACATCTCAGTTGACACACACAACATACTAGACTCGGTATGTAAGTCAAAAGTTGTCAACATCGAGCAAGACGTTACTATCAGCACATTTTCCTTTCACGCAGTAACAGTTTGTGAAGTCTCAGATATTGTCGCCAAAATGAAACCCTCGTCCTGTAAGGGAGACAACTTTCCCGCTTCAATTTTCAAAGAATATTTCTCGTCTATCAGCCTTAACATTAATGAATTGATCCTTCAAGGAAGGATATGTTCCGGACTGTATCAAAGAGGCTTGGATCTCCCCAATTACAGGCCCATTACACATGTACCAAACTTGCTGATGGTTATAGATATGGTTGCATGTACTCAGTATCACACTTTTGTAGAACAGAGGGGAATCTTGGCCAAAGGACAACCAGGTTTTAGGAAAAAGCATGGGACCGAAACAGCATTTATGGATGTTAAATCATGCGTAGCCGATATCTTAGATAAGGATGGGCTGGCCATACTGTTATTTCTCGACCTGCCTGCCGCCTTTGACTTGGGTAATCATGATATTATGGCAGATAGGCTAGCTAAGGTGGGCAATTGCTTAGGATTAGCTGGGGTTGGTTTAAACCCTTTCTAGGACCAAGGAAGCCAATGTCGCTAAGGAGAATTTCCAATCACAGCAAGTCAAACTCAGTTGTGGGGTCCCTCACGGCTCATGTCTGTCACAACTGCTGTATAATATTTACGCTAAACCGCTGTTTGATCTCCTGTACAATTTAGGAGTGACGTTCGCAAATTATGCGGACGACAGGATAAGTCTCCTCGTGGACAGTCTGAAAATACTCGTCGTTTCGTACCAATGGCAGGTATGGTTGTCTGATTAGGTACCGTGCTGCCCAGGGTTTCTGGTTATGGGCATTTCAACAGGTATTGATCTTCTAATATACACAGGGCAGAGGCCCATTGCAGCCCTTTGTTGGTTCAGCTGCTCCTCGTACGTCACATACCTTGGCGAGTACCTTACTGGCAACTCACAATGGGGGGCAGGGGTGCAGGTCTTATCTGGGACCTCCTCTACAACCCATTGTACATTGCATTACAGACTGCAAATCTGGTGTGTCAGGGAAAGTATCTCTTAATGCATCACATACCCTTGCTCTTAACATGGTGAAGGATGCCCCACCATGGCGGTCGCAATCTAATGTTATTCTGGGAAAACCTGCTTTCGCCCAAACCCTGTCTGCTTGGTCACCTACTGCGGACACCAATAGACTTTTGATATCACCTATTGCCAGGGGAACCCCAGCAGTATTGTTCTCGAATGCATAGATCCATTTACTCGCACTCTCGAAAGTGGGGGCACCAATTTCAATAAATTTGCCTTATCCATTTGGGACCAGGGGATATAATTATGTCTTCCCTTCCCCCTGTATATCAGTGACATTTGCTGTCTTCACGGTACTTACATTCGTTCCCTTTTTACCCAATATTGCCATTCACCCCATTCTGTTTCTTAACATTCCATTCCACTCTTCTTCCATTGCCCTTCCCAAAGGTGTAAGTCCTATTCCTGCTGGTGCTCCACCTGCTGCTATTTCCAGTCTCCTTTCCTCTTGCTCTTCTATGTCGCACCAAAATTCCTCCTCTCTGTCTGATGTCATACCCCTCCTTCTGCCTCCCCCTCATTTGTTTCTCGTAGGTGTGTCATTTATCCGGAACAGGATCTCCCCCTTCTTCTACCCTTCTTCTATGGACCTGTCGAGTGACTGGGACATTTGTGTTTGTTCTATTCTGGAGGTTCCTGATCCCCCTTGATCACATATGTCTCTCAATCGGGATAATTCACTTCGGGCCATTGTTAAACTTGAGTCTAAGGGCCTCATTACGAGGCTTGCGCTCCCGCAATGAAGGGTGCCGGCACCCTTCATTACGGGATGCGCAATTACGAGGTTCCCTTTGCGGGACCTGGTAAGGACGCCTGGTAAAACCAGGCTTCCTTAGCGGGTCCTGCGAGGGGAACAGGGAGCTAATAACGGGCCGTTATTAACGTGCCCGTTATTAGCTCCCTCCCCATTCTCATTGAGCCCTATGGGGGCTCAAATGGGAATGGGGATGGGTTCCTTCAAGGAGGAATTACCGGGTCATTGAAGGAACCCGGTACTGGGACCCGGTATGGAGGCAGCCATGCCCTTATTAAGGGCATGGCTGCCTCCATACTCGTAATGAGGCCCTACGTTTTGTGTGAATTTCTCGATATCTATGGCCGGGTTACTCACCTGGCCTCCCGATCTCGGACACTCGTATGGGGAGGTGCTGTGGGTTGAGGTGTGGTTGGGGACGTAGGTTTTGACACATATACTGGGTCACTGTATCCTTCGGCAGGGACTGGTTTTGGCAGGAGGGGATACAATCGTACAACCTCTATTGAAACGTCCTTCTCCTCCCTTTCCTTCCCACTATTCTCTATTGTCAGGGGAGATGAAACCTGTTCTTTGACTGTTTCTTTACTTTTGATTGGAGGCACCTCTTCGAAGAGCCTCCATAGGTCTAATATCTCTCTTCTATTGTGGTACTGTTTTCCTTTGTACTTTATAAACAGACATGTGGCTACCATGTCTAAGACATTCTTGTCGAATGATCCTCCTTTGGGCCATACTTGAGGTAGCCCTTCCCCTTTTAATTCCATGATCCACTGGTCCTGGTATTTAATAGTTTTCTCGGCATAACCTGGCAAACTCTGACAAATGTGATCTAGTGGTGTTTCTGCACTCATTCTCTTTCCCACACTCTTACCTTCACCTTACGATACTTATATTACAGTAATGCAATTTCACAATACTCTAGTATTTGGTGCCTCTGTGTCACAATATTCAAGATCTATCATCAATCTATCACACTTAATCTTCATAAAAATATGCAAACCAAAAATACAACACCTATTCTGCCACGGCTTGTCGGTGGACACTAGTTACAACATACACAATGAGACATTTACATGACATTAATCAAAAGACATATCACATATAACAATTAACATAAATCTTCCTGCCTGTCCCCTCTGACCCCGGCTATCCGCCCTGTGATAGTCTATATTTTCTCCCGTTTCTGTCCCCTTTATATTTCCACTCTACCCAATACCCAAGAAAGAAAGAAGAGAGCATTTCTAAATTGTACTTTTCCGAGCCTCCCTTTATATGAGACTCCTACTGATTCCACTTATTTTCTCTTTTTACTCCCAGCACTAGTCGAGATAGCACTATGCGGCGCCGCCTTCCACCACCTTGCGGATCTAGGTTCCCGTATTCCTCTTTCACCTCGTAATCTCCTTAATTTGTCCTAATGGCCATATGCATAAAGAATAGAAAGAAAATATTAGACCCACAAGACCTCCTTTAGATATTTTTCCCTTGACTCCTTTTTTAACCCCCCTTCCCTTCATCTAACTCCATATACTACACCTATATTCCTTCTTTAGCTTCCTTTAGCGTTGCTCGCACTTGATACTCATGTGTCCGTCTTGATCCGAGACCCTCTAGACCCTGTCTGTCCAGACGCTGCACGCACTCAATTGCCACCCCCGGCGAGCGGTACGGTGGGTTTTGCAAAGTGGCACCCGTACCCTCTCGCCCTACTGCATGCGCACGTCTAAGTGGGTTGCCGTAGGCGGGCAGCTCTCTTGAGGGGGCGCGCCCTGTGTCTCTACAATAGCCAGGGACGTCTCGTGCCAAAAGGAAAAAAGGGACAAATCACGTCCGGGTCACCACTTGAAAGTGAGAGTACCCCAAAAATGCAACACCAAACTCCCCAATGAGAGTCAATAATGGACACACCACAGGAGGGAATGAGACCAATACCAAGTACGGGTGAAGATAAAAAATAAGTTTATCCAAAACCAAAATAGGGCAAGCAGAGAACTCTGCAAACTCAGAGAGCGCTCTGCCAAACATCAGAAAACATTTACATTTTGTTACAAAACCACGTCACCTATGACGTGGGAGCTAGGGATTACATGAATCGATGGGATTGGGCAAAGGGGAGCAAGCCTTATAGAATGTGTAGGGTCGAAGCTCCAGGATTGGTGAGGCTCCGCGTGGTGTCATGGTGATGCTTGTAGGTCAGCTGTGCTCATCGGGGTGTAGTACCGGATCAGGAGACATCGGAATTGATACGTCTTGGCTGCACTAACCATGCAGCCACACATACTCATTCAGTGTTAACTATACTTCATAATGCCCTGTAAATCCTACAAGTTGTTAATCTAACATCACAAGAGAAATAACACATAACTCTCGGTGCTCTTATCTCATCATCATAAAAAACACTAAACAATAAAGGGACTGCTTCATGAGTTCAGGTGCCTTATCAGGGGACACATGTCAGGGATACCTCTATCATTCTGCTTTGTTAGATCTAGTGGGGGACATCTTTATAGTATGTTAGTCCAAGAGTAAATATACTGCCACCATGGTCAGTCGGAATTGGGGTGAACTGGGATACTATCGGGTCAGAGGGCACATAGCTGGTACATCAAAAAAGCAGTGGGATGATGGGATTGCTGCCCAAATTTCTTTAACTGGAGTATGGAGGACCAGAGAAAGCTTTGTGGTGGCATTGTGTGTCAGGAGGCTTAGGGGAAGGAGTATACTTGGTGTGGGCTCAGCAGAAGGGTTAGGGGGTATATTTGTAATATTGCAGCATCAGTAAAACAAGGGCCTTTAACTGTCAGCCCAGCCTGAGGGGGGAGTATAGCGGGGGCTGAGTACGCGACACTGTAGAAGAAGGGAGAGAGGGCCCTGTGGCCTCTGGCTGCTCTACTTTGCGGGGTTACATACGAATCATTAAAACGCCAGGTAGGATTAGGTACATCTAATAATATGCACGCTATGATCACAATATAGGTTACACGTTTACATTTATCATGATCACCATGTTGCAAAGTAAATTCTATCTACAACAGTCTTGTGGTTTTACCATCTTGCATTATATACATTTGGAACAGTATGCGAGTTAAGCATATTTGTGAACACACGTATATTTGAAAGGTATTTGAGCATCTGGATTGGGTACCTTGCATTACATCGAACAAATGAATTGGCATATCATACATTACAGTGAGTGTTTTGCACAGTGGTGGAAATGGAAAAAATGTGGTGGGGGATCCCACAAGGGCTGCGGTGGAGGCGGTGCCAGAGTGGGCGTGGTCTAGAGGGGGCGGGGTTGGTAGTGGCCATCGGATCAAATGAATTCTTAAAAAAAACTGTTTTTTAAAGTGACGGCAGCATTGCCTTTTACAGCCGGCTTTGGTGTAATGCACAATGCTTGCTGCATGTACAACTGATTCATTTCAGTTGTACATGTAGCAAGCATTGTGCATTACACACCAGTGCCAAAGCCGTCAGTAAACGGTAATGCTGCCGTCGCGGGCGCTTTTTTTTCTTTTTGTAAGTATTACAGCGAAGTTCATGGGCTTGGGAGGCTGACTCTGGCCGGATCCCGAGATCCGGCTACACATCTGGTGCCGGATCTTGAATCCGCTGAGAGCCGGCCCAATGACCAGCACTGGTTTTGCAAAGAACAAGATTTGTTCAACAATATGGGGCCTAGCCATATAAACAATAGCTTTGTGTGCAGTAAAAATAGGTGTGGATCTTCCTGTTTAGTTTTCTGAAATTAGCCCCTTAATGCACACCTACATGAGAGGATTTATAACCTTCACAGAGGGATTAGCAGTATGGGTGAACCAGGGTGGCACACAGGCGGAGGATCTATATCTGTTACTTCAGAAGGAGAGTAAGGTTGAGGGGTTAATCACAATATATGCCATAAATGCGTGGTCTGCGATGGGACGGGACATGTTTGTGGAGACAAATTGTTTTCCTCAAACCCAAGCCCTTGCCAGGTCATTCACAGGTCAATGATGAACTGCGTGAAGTGAAAGATACAGTGTTTGTCATGTGGCTTGTTCGCGCCTATTGTCCCGTGGGAACAGGCCTTCTGCAGGGACGCCGAGGGGAGGAGGGTGAAGGAGATGACTGGCTTGCTGTGCGCGATCTCGAGGGGAGAGCTGCAGCTCTGCAGACAACCTTTGTCTATGAGGCCTGTGGTACCATGTACAAAATGGAGTCTGGTTGTGGTACAAAATGGAGGCTGAGATCAGCATTCTGGTCTATGTGTACATACATATGGGTTGTCCCGCAGCCATTCCACCTCCCTGACCACAGGCGCATGGGTGGCCGGTGGACAAATCATAATCTGCAAGTGGGCTGAATGAAGGGGAGGGGGTCTCAAGGACCTTTCCTGCCATACAACTCCAAGAAAGAAGAGAGAAGAGGAGAAATCAAAGCTACAAGAAGCTTCAGGAAAAATGGAAGTAGGGAGATAGAGGCATCCATGGATGGTTTCTTAAGTAGAGGAACAATAATGGCTTATTTTAGCTCAGCCGGGATGAACCCACGCCTGCAAGTGAGAATTCCAGCCTGGCTAACTAAAGAAATAATCCTAGGCAAGAGATTCCTCAATACAGAGAAAGGAACTGGGTCCCATGGTGCTGCTGATTTAATATGTAAGATGGCAGATAGGACAGTCTCATCTGTGAACACCGGAAAGGTAACCCAGCTAGCAGTGGCGGGTGGACTGAAGTCAATGCCAGTGCATCGCATTGAGACTGGGATGGCAAGCAGTGGGGAGAAAACGTGCAGTAGAAGAAAAGGATTTTACAACCGAAAAAAGTTCCCTGGACTGATTCAGGGCAGCTTCTATACTGTTTGTGAAAAACAACTGTTTCACAGTCTTAATCAGCAGATGATATTGTCTAGATAAAGAATAAAATGTAGCTTTGTCAGTCAAATTATAAAACAAGTGCCATTTGCGCTCAGCTTGACGAACACTAAGTTTAGCTGCTTTGAGTTTATCTGAGAACCATACCATAGTTGAGGGAGGCAACCGCAAACCCTTGCAGACTCCAACGGTGCAAATTGGTCCGCAGCTTGCAGCAAGGATAGAGACAGGGTAGATAGATCAACAGGTCTATCCGCAGTGCAATTTGCCATGATGGTAGATGCAACATGAGATATATTCACATTGCACCAATTTCTCCTGAGAATTGAGCGTTTAGCAGGATATAACAAACGAGTCATAAAAGGTATCGCAAAAGAGACCAAAAAATGGTCTTTCCAGGTGAGTGGCATAACAGGGAAAACCACTACTCCTGCAATGGCTGAGAAGGTGAGGTCCAGGATACCGCCCAACTAATGGGTGGGTTCAGTTATATGTTGTTTAATCCCTAAATCAAAATAGCTGTTCAGAAACTGTTCAAGAAATGGAGCTAATGGCAGATTGGCCTCATTACGAGGTTCGAGGTAGCCTTGCCGGTTTTATCGGCAATGCTATCTCCAAACTTGCATCCATTTCGCAGGTGCCGGTACATCCCCATTCCCATTGAGCCTGATAGGCTGGTAGCACCAGTACCGTTAATAATGGTACCGGTGCTACCATTATGTTCTACTCGCGGGTGTCGATCCGGACACCATGTTAAACCTAGTGGCTGCAAGGGGACCCGTGAGCAGAACTCCTAGTATGGCGGTACGGTAGCAACGGTGCTGATAGCGATACAGGCGCTGTTGTTGCCTTACCGCTATACTTGTAATGAGGCCCATTATCTCTAATATTAAAATCACCTAAGACAATAAGATTAAAATACTTTAACTGAAGAGAAGTCACTAATTCCAACAATGGCTGTAGAAAGAGGGAACATGCCTCCGGAGGACAGTAGACCAAAAGGAGATGAACCGACTGTGAAGCAGATAATATCACATTGACTAATATCTACTCCATCGCCAAATCGTGAACCAGAGGTACCAGACACATTTTTTACGTAGATTTAAAAATAAAGCCCAATCGTCCCCCCAGAGTGAGCCGCACCTCTATCTACATGCAGGATATTAGACCCATCAGGTATGAACTGTGGAAACATGGGAGCCGAATAATCGGTTAGCCAAGTTTCTGTTACACAGAATACATGAAGCTCACCAGAAGAGAGTAAATCATGGATATGATTTGAATGAGCTACCATTGACTGAGAATTTACTAATTTAACACTTAAACCAGCCGAAACTAACCTGGTGATTGGAGGGCCAAGACCAAACCAGCAGGTAACACTGTGTTTGCAGGCACCAGTTCCAGTAACAGGCTGCGTGTATAAGACACTGTGTATAAGACACTGGGACCATCCCCACCAGGCGCGACCAGAACCCAAACGGGCCCAGACAGGCTTAAATCTGGCGCAAATTTAGCGTGCATTAGTTGCTCCCGATGCGCCCGACGGCTGCGCTGTTTTTGAGAGCGGCACATAAGTGTCGTCTCGGGAGTCACGTCACCGCATTAGGAGAGGCAAACAGAGAAAGACTCTGCTTAGAGTGGGCATAGGAAGAAAGACTATGCAGCACCTAAAATGCACTAAAGCACAAATCGCTACTAAATTATCTTCACAGCACGAACAGCATGTGGGAAGGTTGGGAAAAGGAAACATGCATACACATAAATAAAATGTTAGGTTGTCTCAAGACTTATTAGGCCCACCAGTGATCAGCTTTGTGCTGTTTTCAGCCCAATCGCCATGTTGTGGGCTTTGTCTACCACCCCTGCTTGTGGCGTCCCATGGCTAAAACCCCTGCTCTCTTCCCACCCTTCCTCCCTGCGATTAGTCCATTTACCAGGAAACCCTCCTCCAGTCGTTGAGCTAGGGCAGCCCTACCTGATCAGCCCTCGGCTAAGGACCACAAGGCAAAGGGCATCCACTGAAGAAGCAGCTCCACTAAGTGTTTGTCCGTGTTCACCTGGGAAGGCTGCCACAGTAAACCAGCAGCGACTGATAAGGTAAGTGTGGCCTGGGTGGGGAGTGCAGCCATTACAGCATTCCAGTAAAACCCCACCACACTTATTATCTAATATCATACACTGACTTGCACCTAGTCTACTTATAAAGATTGGTCTTATCTTGCATGTAGACACATTGTGTAAATCACTCATATGTGCACTTGACCTTTTGGACTAGATTAACCATATTCAGCATCTGGTCTAACTGAAAGGGCTAGCTTGTGACCCCAGCAGCGCCATGGGATAGGCATGGTGTGGCATCTGTATCATGCTGGGTCCTGCTCCCCAAGATGGATTGTTGAGGGTAGGAAATGTACCGCACTTTGATGGATTGCTGGGGGTTGGAAATGTACCGCACTTCGATGGATTGCTGGGGATAGGAAACGCACCACACTCAGAGGGTTGGTTGGGAACACTAATGTATCGCACTTAGATGGATGGTTGGGAACATTAATGTACCGCACTTAGATGGACTGTTGGAAACACTAATGTGTCACACTTAGATGGATTGTCGTGGGTAGGAAAGCATTTCTACTAACTAAGCACACTAAAAAGTCACAATTCTGCAAACTCACCATGAAACTCTGAAATAAACACAGCCATACCTCAACCGCACCACAAACCACAACCAGTTCAAAACAACCAACATGAAACCAAACCACAGACTACATCAGCAGCTGTTCATTTCAGGTGCCCTCATGGCAGGTCCACGTTAGTATAGTGGTCAGTATCCCTGCCTGTCACGCGGGAGACCGACGGGGAGGTTAAACCTTTTCTGGATTTTTTTTGTTCTTGACAAATATTCTTGAAGATTAGGTCGAGTCTAGTAGGGAATGGGTGCCAAGAGCTGACTCTTTAAGAAAAAGGCACCGGTAACGCTAGTCATCGTACAATATTTGTACACAATTGCTTATATTAGGCGGACGGTCCACTTTATTTAGTCCCCCTCAGCACCATTTAGTGCTCTTGTTGTCTGCGAAGTCCAAATTGTAACCCTGAATCAATTCCTCTTCTGACCCTTGTCTCATGTTACATGACGAGTAATGATCACCTGTTAGCCTTCTGCCTAATTATAACTCTCACTCTTTCTCTACATCTAACCCTAGCTCTAATCCCATCATTAACCTTGATCCGGGCACATGCCTGAACCCTTACTCTCATCTCAGTCTCTCCTGGTGATACATCACATCTGGGATCGGGGACGTGATGCCAGGGACATCACGTCCCTGCTCCCTGTGGGCTGTAGGAAATTTGCTACCAGCACGCCCTGGAAGTGGGGCTCATTCCTCTGCAACGTGAGATCTTCCCAGGACGCGTCACAGATCAACGTAAGAGCTACTGGGCTTCGAAGACAAGTCGTTACAAAGCAGCGGGAAGCGCCGTTCCAGATGGGAAACTTGACACCACATGGCGGCTACCGACCGAAAATGCACCAACGCTCAGTGAACGGTTTCTTTGAACTGAAGCTGCCAACAGCACATCACAGCTTTCTTGCTATTCTCCCTCTCAACCCCTCTATCATACCCAACCCTCCTTCCATTGCAGATCATCCCGAGCGCCAAGAGACCACGCAAGTGGCAACAGTTCACGGTACAAGAACCGTTAGCATAACACAACAGTCTATGGGAGGAAATCGTCTTCTTCAGATCTTCGCTGTCGATTGGAGTTACTAGGTCTGGACAGCAGATCCGACACAACAGGCTCTGGCAGTTGTTGGAAGTGCTAGCAATTTCACCCTTTATCGTACTCCTCAAAATATTCTTGTTCCAGTGGTCAACTCTGAGTTTCTGCTCCAGGACCTTGGGAATTATCCAGGTGAGAGCAGGAACACAGGTTGAGTTCACCAATCATGTCCTATATGACATTCAGACTTGGAGATGGCTGTCCAGCGAGGAAAGCCAGCCTCCGAGTTTGAAATGGTTTCAGCCATACACACTGAAGGGCATGAGGCAGGGGAGGTTCAGTCAACCTCCTCTACTTTGTGTACTGCCAGGCACTCAGGGAATCTTTGCAGGCTTTCCATGAGAAGCCTGCCAAGGAAAAAAAGACAAAGGAACGCTGCCCCCACACAGAATGATAGATGAAGAGTCCAGAAAGGACAAGCCGTCTTATTCAGGGCTTATAAAAGTAAGGCCACCACATGTTTGGTATATGGTGTGACTTATCGGGGCTGTGAGTGCAGTCTGCGACAGAAAGTACAAAGCAAAGTTGTGCAAAAAGTACACTAACACCAGCCTGAACATTTGGGCTTGTCACAGTAATGAAAAGTTACTGGAGAGGCGAGAAAAGGGATACACTGTACTCCCTCAGCATTTCACACAGGGTGGTGTGTGCTGATCTTGCAAGAGAAAACACAAAGGATAAAAAGTATCACCCTGCACTGGTAACTGCGAGCGTTAGTGTTAGGTCGAATTTCATTTCCGTGGAATATTCTCCTCACCTGCGAGTCACCCAGCACACCCCGCCGTACTCCCGGATCAGTTTCCACTCAGTCTTCCACTCTATTTCTATGAACCTTTTTCAACCCTTTTGTTTGCATCTTTTTGGAGTAATGCTTTGCTCCACCTTGCAAAGCATCTGCAATCTAGTACAGCATCAGACAGCACCCTCTCAGCTGTGCTGCCGGGGCACCTTGAACTGCCCCTTCCACTTTCCATGTGATAAACACTGTTTCCAAGGATAGGGGGATACTTTCTAACCCACCTAACTTCTATTTTATGGAATCAGGACACCCTGCGGATACAACCCCTCTTTCCACCTCTCCTGCAACTTTCTAGCCACAGCGACAAGTTCATCTGAGTGGCTGGTGGCATGGATATTTTCTACTGATTTTTCACGCCGGCTGTCGCAGCTGCAATAGGGACATATGGGTACAATGGTACTAAAATGGTGGCCGTCCTCTTTTTTCGCCAACTCCTGATAACCCATCCCTCCTGTGCCCCTCCCCGCTGTCTTGGGTGGAGGGACGTCACGCCCACTCCCTTGTCTCTGCAGGGCTCCCACTGAGAAGCCTGCCCGAGGGCGGCAGCGTGCCTGGGAGGAGAGGAAACTGGGAGTGTACAGAAACTCCACAGGTCTCCGTCCTACAATTTGTCTGCCTAAATCCAGCTCCAACTGGGAGGCCGGCGGCCCCCTGGGACAGCTACCATCCAAAGCCCAAATATTGCATACATGCTGATTGGCTGGGTATCTGCACAAAGGCAAGGGTCCTGTAGCAGAACGAGAGAGTCAACCCATGGAATTAAGAATCCGAGGTAGAAAGAAGTCTGCAGCCACCTCCAGTGACTGCTTAGTGACCGCTGCTGCCTCATCCTCCTCTTCTGATCGACAGGGAAGATCCAGATTTGCTGACCTCCTCCCCCAGACTGGTGGGCCCAACCAGACTCGAGACAACCTGCATTCGGAGCAGTCCCCCGAAGAGCTACAACCGTCCCAGGCTGAAATTCCACAATACCCTGGGAACAGGACCAACTTGCTGTGCATCGTCTCCTGAGGTGCAGTATGGCTAGTACATCTTGGAAAATCGGCTGGACCTACAGTGACTCTTTCCTGCGCTTAGACGTCTCCTCTTCCAGGCCGGGGACCGAGAAACGGAGCGAAGTCTGCCGTGTGACAACCATCGCCAAACCAAAGTCTGTGTCGAGTTCCAATGAGCCAGTATTGTGAAGATCGTTTGCTGGGAGTTCCATCGAAAAAAGCTGACCATCTGCTCCCGCCAAAAGTTCCTTCTTCAGTCTCCAGGCCAACAATCCGAACAGGAGCTGCTGTCGCCTCACCTGGGGACCCGCCGGTGACATCATCTTCTTTCTTCATGAAAAGGTACTGTCCCACTCCTAGGTACTCACCTTGGTGCTTGCTTTGTTGAATCAGACTCCTGAGCTTTCAGAGACACATTGGGGTGGACAACCCAACCGTGTTCTCCAAGGCCTAAGGGCAGTAGTCCTTTAGGCTAAAGTACTTCAGGGGGGTCTACCTGACCTTCCTGAACCATCTTTTAAGTAAACATTTTACTTACTTGCAACGTTGAAGATTCCTGCTAATTTGAGAACTGTGTCTGCCTTCCTTTGTTCTGCCGCCCACTGGCCCTGGTTATCGAGCTTCTCAACTGGCTTTGAGACTCATCCCCAGATAGGGCTGGGCTTTATAAAGCATTGGCTACTTAAACGTACTTACCAGTAAATGTGCTGCTTATCTGAATGTTGGTTGAAGAATTGATTTGCTACTCTGACTACTTAGCTGTATTCATCTAAAGTATTTTGCCTTGAGTAATGCCATAATGGTTTACTGTACAAATGTGAATACGTTTACTTACCTGTCTAATATTGTATTAGTTGCCTTAGTATTTATAATATTCATATTTTATAAAACTAGAGTGTATAAGTGTATTCAGGACTATAGGTGTGTCTTGTGTTCCCTGCACTCACCTACAGGCCCTCCACCTCCCAGACCAAGCCTGGCTGCTCATCCATTGCCATCAAACCTTTTGAGTAGCTCCGCTCAAACCTACGAATCGGGGCCCTGTAAACTGTAAGTGATGCATAAGTAAAACTCTGACACTGAGTGGCCACGGTGGTTGATAGAGTCTTTTATTCAAGTGGGAAACTAAAAGAAATCCCTATTTTGTCCTGACTCCAAGAGGGGTTTCTTTGCCTCAACCAAAATGATAATGTCAAAGTCAGGATGTCCAAAGCAAAAGTCTGAAGTCCTATGTCAGAATCTCTGTCCCGAAAACTTTGTGCTAAACTAAATAAACAAACTAAATAAATAAACAATATCTTCAGCTCCAAGGGGATATCTTCCTTCCCCTAGACAAAAGACAGTTCTTGATTTGAAAGTTTTCAAAGTTCAATCGCAACTAGTTAGGAAATGTCTCCCTTTCCCAGCCGTCCTCTGGCTTCTGCTACAGTTCATCAACTGTTGGGGGAATGTCTCCCTTCTCCTGCTTTCCTCAGGATTATGACACAGTTCAACAATTAGTGGGGTTGTATCTCCCTTCCACAACCTTCCTTTCTCTGACTTCCCTCCTCTCTCTGGGGGTCCAAGACCCTGGGTGGCAAACCTGGTTCCTTTTTCGACCAGGTACTGCAAGCATGAAGAGTGGTTCGGATGCTCTTCCAAACAATGGTGTGTCCCTGACCCTGGTTGCCAAACCTGGTTCCCATCTAGCAGGTATTGCGACGAAGAGTGGTTTGGATGCGTCTCCAAATTGTGGTGGGTCATTGGCCCTGGTTGGCAGACCTGGTTCCCTTCTACTAGGTACTGCCAGGTATGGTAAACGGTGCTACATAAATGACAACTACTACAACTACATCTACTACTAATGAATCAGGGTCATAAGGTAAGTGAGAACCACAATGTTCTTGTAAACGGATATTTTTTTTCAAGACAAGATGGGATTTAGTAACCTAACCAGTCTCTAGGTCCCAAACTGAACTAAGGGTGTAATTAAGAGTCAATAGTACTTTCTAAGATTTCTTGTTGGTTCGATAGCATCAAACCAGGTTTTGTGTGCTGTTCCAGCAGTTCAAACTGCATTTGATTGAGTCCGCGGTTTTGTTCGAGTCCAGTAGTAGGTGTCATCTTCTTATGAAGATCTGCAGTGAAGATGCTCTCAGTTGTAGGAGGGGATTTTGAGACAGTGGGTGCAACAAGGAGCGTCATGTTCTAGCCAGGCCGCAACACGCTCAACCGGTGCAGTGCGATGCTGAACCGGTTCGAGGATCCAGTTCAGAAGTTCAGGAGCAGCAGTCACATTGTTCTAGGGAAGGAGCAGTGTTCACAGTAGAACCAACTGCCGAGTCTACCCTGGTGGCACTTACGATTCGACCCTTCTCATGAAATATGTTTGAAATGCAGAAAGCCCTACTGTGAAAATGCTGGGGATTGGATCTGCATTCCTGCTGGATCAGTTTGATCAAGCGATTGAGGAACTGTTGATGGTGAGGGACATCAGGATCAGTTGAATGACTGGTTTGACGGCAAAGATGCTGGAGACTGGATACACAGTGCTGTTCAAGAGGCTCTATGTGGTGTACGATGGTCAGGGCTCGATGAGCAACAGGGTTCGGGTCCATGGCAATGGCAAATGACAGCGAAGATGCTCAGGGTTTGGTCGGTGGTTCAAAGGCAGCAGATGCAATAACGAGCATGTAGTTCATGCAGAGGCAAAGACATACTTGGCTAACGCAGTGTGGCAGTGAACAGATTTAAACAGGTGGGACAGTGTTTCGATGAAGCAGAGTACCAACATTGGCTTGATGGGTCGTGTGGGGTTGAGGGCCAGTGAACGGTCTCGAATCACAGCTCTAACTGGTTCCACATTGTGCATGCAGAATTTTTGGCTGTCTTGTTCCTCTGGTTACTGTGAGTCTATGGTCTCGAGGATAAGGTTTGGACCTTGTTTTTGTTCTGCCACGCAGTAGGCATACTGTTCAACAACTTCAGGAGTCCTACAATGCGGTGAGGTCATGGGTACTGTCTTGACTGGAAGAGAGGAAAGTTGTATCCCGTCAGCATGTCATCCCAACAATTCTTGGTATGGTTAGATGACAACGCTCGCCTCTGCATTGGAAGCTCAGTCTTCACCTCACTGGCAGAGGACAAAATAGGTCAAATTAATACTTCCTCAGGTTTATGTTCAAGAGTGAATCAAAACAGTGGCGGGAATCCCCTTCTCTTAAATGTAAACATCTGCAGGTGATTGAAATAAAGGTAGCCTACCTTAGTGGTCCAATCACTATTTGTGAAATCAGATGACTTTGCCCTTCTGGTATCAAACCCAAAGTGCTTTGCTCTAGAAGAAGGAGGGAACAGAAAGGAGAGAGAGATGGAGAGAAAAACAAGATAGTATTCCCCCACTGTACACAGCGCTCCTATCTACTCTAACCTGACCCCCTTTGTTCTCACTAGAATGAAAAGTCCTTTAGAAAGGAAGCAGCCTCTTGTGAGGATACTCACGTTAAATGGGTTGCCCCTTTGATGCCTGCGTCCAACATAGCTGACTGTGGTGCAGCTGTCTCTGAGTGAGGGTGTTACCTACTCTCAACCAGAGATCAAAGAAGAGTCATGGTCATTCAGGTTGCTGTCCTGTCAGTTGGTAGGCTCAGCCTGTCTTGCCAGAATACACATCACCTTCCACAGCTGAACTCACTCACAGGAGCCGACACGTCTGATGGCAAATTGAATGTGGCTGCAATGATCATGAGTAGTACTATGCCTTAAGAAGAAAATGAGTCACACCATAGAAAGTGAGACTGTAATCTGTGCACACTTTGCGGCAAAAATATGCCAAAGGAATTCAAATAGAATGAATGTAACTGATACCATTGTTGTTTTATCTTTGTTTATTATGAACTATATAGAAAATAGTTACTTTGTTCATGAAATATATTCAATTAATGTTCTGAAATGCTTTATATTATATCATTCATTAAAACCGTATTTTATATTTGAATTTCTTTGGCATTATTTTGCCGCAGAGTGCGCAGATTTCAGTCTCACTTTCTATGGTGCAATTTATTTTCTCCATGTATAATTGACCTTGTATCCCACGATCTCAATCTGTAGCAACTAAATCAACTGTGATATCTATTATTTCTAAATCCCTTATGTATCTCTAGGAAATTCAACCTACATAGTCTTCATTTAATAACAAAGAGTGCACCTCTACATCATAGTATTACTATGCCTTAACCTATGCATAACTTATCTTTAGAGTTTACTATGCCACCAGCCTGGGCTACTTATGATCATCATAGTTTTGGTAAAAGGGGTGCATATCCCGATTTCACATCCAGAGACTTAATACTCTCTTAGAACACGGTCTACTGCTCTCTATGTAGGTGAGCCTGATTGGAGCCCAAAGCCATGCATTTACATGGTATGGTCAGATTTCATTCTTGCTTACTGAGTGATTTATCACCCCCATTTCATCTACAGATGCTTAATGCTCCCATGGCAAACAATCTCTTTTAGTGAGGTCCATCTAGTCACACATCTACCACGCAATTAATTGGCAATGTCTGTAAATGAGGAAATACCAGCTCCTGACTACATGAAAAAATTCACATATATGTAAAATGAAGCCAGTGTGTTATTGACCCACAATAAAATTTAATTTGGTTTTAGGACATATTGTATCTGTTTCTTTTACTCTTCTAGTCAGTTGGCGTTCCAATGCACTTACTGCTGCTGGGTCTAGAGGACTGCCATTACTGCCCTCATTCTCGTCAGCTGTTCTGACTACTGTGCCTTTTTGAGCGAGGAGATGTCAGCATCTTTGCCCTTACCCATCATCGTATACAAGCAACGTTGCTGTGACTCAGAAAACACTATAGATACAAATCCTACCACCCTTTTCATAGGGTGAGATGGACATCAAAATGATCTGTCATCCTTTGTCTGGTTGAAACTATCTTTCAAATATCCTGCACAACAAAACCACAACCCTGGTAACCTTATTCAAACTCCTTTGAAAAGTATGCACTCCCTTTAATAACCAAGTTTCAATGCAGTTGTCATCAACTACATAGTTCATTGTTTTCAAATATTTAAAAATGATTTTTTTTTTAAATTAAACATCATCCAAATTGCATTAAACGGGGTTAAGGGTGTAGATTTCATATTAAAATGTCCATCTCACAATAACGTTGGTGACCTTATTATAGTCTCACTTGTATTATTAATTTAAATTGCTATACCCTTGTGCTTAATTTCTCTTTTTTTTTTAACTGGTCATCTTTCCTTTACTCTTTTACTTGCTCCTACCAAATCATCTTTTTGCATACAATAATCATATATTAAAATGAACATAGCCATTGTTATTGTTATTAATGAATGTCTTAGTAGCGACCCTATTACTAAATGTTGATCTAGTGCTTATTTTTCTAATTCATGGTCTTTGTTTCACTTTATCATAAGCCTCTGGTTTTGAACTGACAATTATGATAGTGATGTGTTATGAGTGCTTTACATAGAACATATTTACTATTATTATTTATTTATTGGTTTAGTTTTAGAAAAACGTTACAAATTTGACAGCAAATTATGAATTATATCTTAAAATCCATTGATAAAACACATTATATTTTTATATAGTTAAACATTCTTGTTTCTAAAATCACCTTTGCACACATGCACAACATCATTAAAACATCATCATTGGTTGCAATATTACAATACTCCGCATCCTGAGTCTTGTGTGTGGCACAGCCAAAAGGACTGCTGCCATAAGCCCCAGAAGTGTTGGTACCACCAGGCCGCGGTCACTGGCCTGGAGAGGAAGAGAGATGTAGCTGTAGCTCCCTTGACAGCAAAATCTTGTCCTGCGAGGGAAAGACTCTCACAGAGCTTTTGTCCCAGATGAGGCCCAAGAAGGTCAGGCTATGCGTGGGCTGCAGCAGAGACTTCTTGCGATTGATAGTGAACCCCTCATCAGTGCGGAGGCAGTATGCTGAATCGCTTCCGGAGAGGTGGCTCATCTAGGTATGGGTAGATGTTAAGACGGATTTCTGAACTCTGACCTGGGATGTTGTTTAATTCCTTTGATCATTTCCTTTTAGAGATACACTTATATTTCAACTGTATTCAGGTTTTCTCAATTTTTATTATCAATTTAATTTCTTTGCCTTTATAGTAGATCATTTAATTAACATTCATATTCTTCTCTTTAATGTCACACTTTTCGTTTTCGAGCTTTTTTTTATACACTTCCATAATTGGTACAAACTTATGTGTACTGCCTGCGACTCAGTGTTCAAGCAGTATGTCCAGAAAGAACCACTTTTGATGTGGTCATAGTTATGTACTAAGTGACCTAAATATGTCATGTATTCTGTGCTCAGTTCAGGGCATTGAGATAGAACATGTTGTGGTGATTAAAAATTGTTTTGTTTTTTACATATTCTGCATGTTCTTTCCTCTCGCAGTATTTTTTGTTGTGTCCCTAGTAGTGTCATTAAGGGAAGTTGGTTGGTTCACATCCTTAATCGAAAATATCTGACAGCTAAGCTTGGGCATTTGATTAAGTATGTTTCTGATTGTAAGTACTTATGTACTATCTCAGAGACATAAGTATGATTCTTTAGTTGTTCAATATGTTCATAATTCTTAATCCAATCCCAAGATTTGATCTTATTTGCATATATCTATTTCAGCTTTTCATATGAGGTCTTTTTGTGATACAACGGGTGCCATTGTATTATATTAAATACAGTATCACTTAACTTTTCAAATCCATCATTCTTTCTGGTTCTATCTTCTAATAGGCCCAACAACTTACACTGAGGGGATGAATGGATTTTTAGATGTAAAGATCCGCTCTTTATCCATACCATGCTTTTTAGAGATGTTAGTCCTAATTCAAGGCAAATATATTGTATTGGTGTATTTGGGTTCCATTTTAGAAGTGTTTTCCAGATGCGGCCTTCCAATACATCTAACCATTCAAATTTTTCCATTGCAAGAGCTTCCAACCCATATAAAATCATCGGGCTAAAGCATTGCTTGTATAGTATTTTATTTCCTTCTATTGTGAACCGAGCCATTTCTCTTGCCAATTTTACTATTTGCTCTATTAATTTGTTTGCTCTGGTTTGTTTATTTTCAATGATGTTTTTGTAACCTCTGTCATTACTCACATTTAAGCCAAGGTACGGGTAGGAGTTCACATATTCTGTCGGTCCTAATTCTGTGACCATATCTGGATGGAGAATTATTATGGGGAGAAAGCCATCATTTTGGTTTTTAAAATGTGTATCTTTAATTTATTTTATTTGATTAATGATGCAAACATTTCTTTGATTCCAAGATATGTATAGTTCATTAACACGAGATTGTCATCATAGATTAAACACGGTATAGGTTTCCCTCCTCGGTTCGGGCAACAACCATGCTTGGGTACCAGCCAATCTGGTGGATCTGCCATATACAAATTATAGAGCAGCGCTGCCAATGGGCAACCTTGTCGTACCCCACAAGATATATCAATGGGCACTGTGGAGCTGCCATCTATATCTAAACGTTCTCGTGCTTGTGTACCTTGGTAGAACATATTTACATACAATATAACCCAACCAAAGTTGTTACTCATTTGTCTGCCTCAGAAGGTTGAAAGCTTAAGTTGGCCTTGCCGGGATTCAAACCAAATTCTGTTGAATATCATCAATTACATCTTCCCTTGCAGAGTGCTTGGTGGACTACCACTAAAAATTGTGTCACGTTTCGGGCAACAGAGTACTTAATGCATAATTGCATGTGGATGATCAAAATTGTGCCATTCGCTAAATCTAAAAAGCTCCCATCAATTAAACTCCAATGATGGGAGCTATTAAAATATTACAAGAAGAAAAAAGAAAAGAAAAAGAAATGCTTCATAGGTACAGACAAAAGTCTTTCCATATTAGTCACCCAATTGCGTACAAAACATATACTCCTCGTGTCTGCTTGCTCGTCCTCCCGTCTTGACACAGCAAGCGCATTTCTTCTAACAAATTTACCCAAATAGTAGGTTCTTCACTTTCGCTTTCTGTGATATCAGATTCTGAGACTGAAGATTATTCATTGGGGGTTTCAGCAGGTGTGCCGATCGGGAGCATCTTACACGTATGGTTTGAATCCTCATTTGATCAAACCTTCTCGCAAACGTGTATACCCTGCCATTCTCATAGTCCTCTTTATCCCTCAAGACTTTCTGTTGTTTTTTCTGTTCTATTTCTTCTTCAAAGGTTTTTAGATTGCTTTCGATATTTGTTTTCAATTTCAACCCATCCTCACTTAATTTCAGTTTTTCCAATTTACTCTCAATCTCCGCAATTTTAGTTAGGATCTTTTTTCTATCATCTTCTGCATATTTCACCAGTATCTCAAGTAAGTTTTTTGAACAATAGTTAGTTGCGGCACCCCACTCCTCCAACATTGCGGGATCTTGTTCCTCGAAGGAGGGTGTGGTCAGTATTCTTAGGCCTCTTGGAATTCTTTTGACATCAATGTCATTCTGGAGCGAGTGCTCCTCCCACCATTTGCTGATTTCTTTTTTGGAGGATTTTTCGTATTCCTTCAATAAGGTGATTTCATCACTCTCAATCGGAGATGGAGTTTTATTTTTGATTATACCTGTCATATTTTTTAGTGTTTCATTGAACAGATTTGAAGCTAATTCTCTTCTTGTGGCTTCCTTTGTGACTTGGGCGCTCATAGTGGTGGGATAGAAGCTGCTGGACTGATATAACAAAAAACAGTTGGCTAAATGAATAGCCGCATATATCTCATTCTTCAGGTGCAAAAGGGCTGTACCGTTCATAAACCTATTGCACTCCGTCCCAAAATAGCTTTGTCTTTTTGCTTAGGGACTGTGCAACACTGGAAAGAGTTCCTTTTACCCCAGTTTGCAAAGTATAGGTTCGACCTGTATTCGCCCCAGCTGTGAAAACCTCAAAGAGCACTCACCAAGCTGGTTTTGCCGTACCGCGTCCTCCAACAAATCGGTCCTGGGGGCCTGCTGTTTTCTGCCCCAGTGTCTCCAGCCTCCGTGGGCGTGCCTGGAACTGTGTGGAGAGCCCCGTTCCGAGCCGCTGCGGGACGATAAAGTCTTGAGGTTGTCACACCGCGCGCTTCACGTGTTTCTGATCAGCTTCTATGGCAGTCGGTGCTCGCTACACGTTGAGACACTTCAACGTGTAATGATCCAAAAACTGCCCACACCGATCCATTGGTGTAGTCCTAAGCCGCACTCACGGAATACAGAGTAAAAGTTCTAGTACACCAAAAAGGACAGCATCTATATATATTACAGTGCCTGCGGTTGCAGCCCTGAAGTTATGGTTAAGTTGCTCAACCCATAGGAAGAGCACTTTTTGAACAGCTTATAACTTTGCCCTCCGTAAAGTAATCCTCAAGTAACTTTGCAGAATAGGTATATGGACCCATCAGATTGATCCTGCAAGGTTTGGTGAGGTTTCATCAAGGGGGGGGCAAAGTTATAGGGGGGTCCCAAAATGTCTGTTTTTTCCATGGATGCAACGGAAAAAATAAATTTGCTCACGTCTACAGCACAAACTGCTGGAAGGATTTTCACCAAATTTGCAGCAGGAGCGGCGGCTTGGTTCCGAAGGCGTGCTTTTTGTAAATTTGGTGTAAATCTAATGACCCAAAAGTAGGTCAAAAAAAAATTTGTGATATCTGGGTTCGGGTCACGGACTTGTTTCCCTGTTCGGTCCGCGGACAGGCCTCCGATAGGTTCAGTGGGCGACATAAGGTCCCCAGACATCGGGCGAGCAAGCTGATTGGTAAAAAATAAACGTGAGGTGCGTCATATTTTCCGAAACGTCCGCCATGTTGGATTTGCGGACAGCCGCATCTGACCGCGGACGGATTGTTGGGGAAAAAGTCTAGAAAACACATTTTGGGTCATTTGGTGTTGGAAAGAAGGGCTTGGATGGGTGGGAGAGTGAAAAAAGATGATATGGTGCTCTTTACCTAGGTGGAAAAAGAGCGTACGGGTGCCACGGCAGTCCGCAGACACCTCAGTAGTCCCCGGACAGAGTCTTGGGTGGAAAGCTTGAGAAACACATTTGGGGTTATTTGGTGACTGAAAGAGGGCTTGATCAGGGTAGGGCAGTGGAATATAGATGATATGGGGATGTTTTCATAGGTGAAAAATAGGGTTGGCGGTCCATTTCGATGTCTGTAGACGTCATTTGAATTGGGAGACGGAGGTTCAGGGCGAGTTGTGTTAGTCCAATATGTATTGTATGTCCTTGTTATGTATGGTTTAATTATGCTGTTGTGGTTGTGGCCAGTGGCAGATTCTTGGGTGCATGGCATCCTATGTTGTAGGCAGCTAAACCTGTGGGGGCCGTTACAACAGCTGAAGGGTTGGTGTTTGCTAAGTTTTGTAGTAATTTACTGATGATTCTAATTAAGAATGTTTTTCTAGACCATCTTCACCACTTACCTAGAGGAGCAGAGGTTTATAATAAAGCTACAAGTTTTACTTTAATGCATCAAACCATGTTAAATTTCTTCAGTCACTTCTAGGTAAATGGTAATCTGCTCATCATGTATCTGTGATTTCAGCAATGACAAGTCTTCTTCTGATTATTTATATTGATACTTGGTATTTTCTACTTCAGTCATGGATATTTCTGCTTCATTTAGAATGAGTGGTTCTCCAAGTGGTTCTTGGATTCCTGTAAGAGAAGGTTGACGGCCCCCAGTTACAGTAGGGCCATATGATAAAGTTTTCTATGTTGAGGACTTTTAAATGATAATTTTATATGATTAATTAGACTGGGTTTGTTAAGTTTGACCAGGCTTCCTTGACAAGCTGAAACAACATATTTTCCAGTTCTTTCATCTGATTAGACATTTTTTAAGTAGTTTTGGGCTATTTGGTATGGGCACATGTTTTTCAAAGCAGTACTTCTGTTTGAATAGTATGCGTGTAATAAATTGTTTTTTTTAATGTCCTGGCTGTTGGGATCATTTGTGGCTATTGTTGCTATGTCTTGGTAGGATTTCAGCACTCTTCCTCTGAATGCAGCTGTACCAAGGCTTAGCCAGACTATATGATCAGATTTGTCCTATAAGGCTGCGCCTGTTAAACCGCCTGCAGCTTCTTAGCATCCACATTCTCTATGGGAGAGCATTTTTATGCCAAAGCTGCTCAATTTATGTGACAGTGTTTTGTCAGATGATTTGTCATCCCAGATGTCTTTTAGCTCTGTTTTCTCAGCTTTGGTAGGCTGTGAAATATCTTGGAACAGCAGTGGAATTGGCTGCAATATATTGTATATCTATGTTTGCATTCCACAAGAGGGCCATGATTGCATTGTAATCATTGATGTACTTTGAAGCTTTGTTTCTTGCAATGTTGTATGTGTATTTAGGCTATTTGCCTTTCACGCTGTGTCTGACAGAAGACATCAAGCTGTTTACTTGTCCTTTTGCTGAAACTGGTCTAGGAAAACTAAAGCAGCGTTTGGTGTAGTATGCACCTTTGTTTTTATATCGACATCAGCAGTATTTGCCATGCTTATGTTTTTGGAAGCATAACATTTGTGTACATAGGTCAGTATGTATGTTTTTTTAACGGATGTCGCAGAATATGTATTAGTGAATAAACTGCAATACAGTGGCATCACTGCCATGACCAAATTTAGGAGCATCATTTATCCACAAAAGCATGTGGATGTGTGATGCTCTCTGGATTGATATTCATTTCCCCAAAAGAAGTGTTCTACTTCTCCGAGGGTAGGGGTACTTTTATTGCAGATGAAGTACAGCATGGCAATAAAGCGATGGTGAAAGTATCTTGATACATTTACAGGGTCAAAAGAACAGAGTTCTCCTGGTGTTTTTATGACTATTCCTTCTTTATTTTGGTTTGCTATGAGTAAGAAGGCATGCAGGTTATCCCCTGCATATTCTGCACAACTTAAAGTAACAAACCATGTCAATGGGCTGAGGTTTCCTTAGCATCCAACGTACATCAGCGTGATGTAGGAACCAATATTCTTTTGTACATGCGTGCTTGCCAAGAAATGTGTGATTCTTGACTGCAAAACTTCATCTTTGTCTTTTATCTTTTGAAGCAGTTGGGTAGCAGACATGTTGAAAGAAATTAGAGGCTGTTTTTTTATCTGTGTGCAACTCCGTAACATTGAGTTGCTAGTTCACTTTCGAACAGGAGGTGCAATATGTATTCTACATTTTGTCTGAATCTGGGGTCTTCAGAATACATTCATAAAGAGCGATATTCTGATGCTTTTATTTGTGTGGATCTTTCATCATATCTTCCTCCTATTCCTGTAGGAAATAGTAGATGAAAGGAACGTGCTTCTACAATTTTCTCCCATATGCTGATTGCAGATCCTTTGGCTTGACGCCTTTGATATGTTTCTAATGCATCGTCTATAGAGTCTTTGGAGTGTAGTGGGTGAGTTGTATACTGGTCCCAAATATTGGCTGCAGTAAAAGGATCTACACGTTAAAATTGGCCAGTGGGTGAGGAATCCTTAATTATTTGGGTGGTTTATATCTTTGTAGAATTCATTGTTTTCTTTTAGATATTGTAGGGTGTGTCTACTAGTTGTTGCCAAATTGTTTTGCCTTTTGTTGATACACCATTAACTAGGATAATCAAAGATTGATCTATTGGCCATTGCACTCCTAGAGTTTCTACATTTTCGTTAAGATCTAATGACAAATATACTACTTTGCCATGAATGCCTTTTAATAATTCAGAAGGAGCCAATTTGGTTGTTTTGGGTTGAAGGCATATTATCGCTTGAAATGGGTGTACTGTTTGGATTATAATGCTCTCATACAAATTAAGTGGTTGGAGAGATTTTGGAAGTGGGAATATTTCCAAGATATTAGTGACAGCACGTGATGGAATTTGGTTATTATCAAGCTTTGTATTGCAGTATGTGCAAAGTATTGAGGGGTCACTTATTTTGTATTTATCTTCTGTTATCAGATATAAAGCTACTTGGAACCATTTGGATTCCACATTGTCCTCTATTTTGTTAGTCATATCTACAATTTCTGTGCTCTTTTCATGAAATTTCTGCGACAACAGACACATACTTGGTTTGGTATTTCAGCAGATGTGTTTTTAAACTTTGTTATTTATTTATTTGTATGTGTTTGTTAGAAGGTTGGTGTTTGTAAGGTTTTTGCTAATATTTTCTAAAGTTACCGAATTTTCTAAGTCATCTTCACTTCAAAATATTGACTTTGGATGTGTTTTATTTGTTGAGGTTCTTTGGCTGTTCCATGTAGGAGAATGTTATTAAAATGTTGCAGTTGTAAAGCAGGACTTTTCTCATAGTACAATCTCTGCAGAAGATTCCGTATAGTGAATGGTGTGTTCCTAACATTTTGATGTGGTAGAAGGTGCTTTTGCAAGCAGTTCCGGAAATGCAGGCTAATGAATGTCCTCGCAGTCCAGTGTAGTTGCGCCCTGGACAAGAGTCCATGGTTTGTAAACATTTCATTCTAATTTTGTCTTTTACTTTCACATAGTGATTGAGGAATTTACATAAAGATGTGGAGGATTGTTGGCGTATGTTACACATTGAGCTGGATGGCAATTTGTACACTGGACGGATTGATTGGGTAAAGGAACAATTGGTTGAAAGTTTGTTGGGGAAATGTTTTCGATAAGTGTTTCTTGTACTATAATGGTGTTTTCTATAATTTCATACCCTCTGCCATTACTATGTATGGCAATTGTTTTTTTTGGTCTTGTTTTTAAGCCTCTTCATTGAAATATGGTTCTGTGCTGCTTGTGTGAATCCATTCACCTACACAGAAGCTTGAAAAGGTATCTATGATGACACTGTCCATGTTTAGAAGTACTTTTTGTAATTTACTGATTAATTTTGTTAGTGGTTTCATTCTGTTTAAAATGAATATAAACAATTTTCTTTTCAGCAGAATTGCGCTATCCATTAGAGCTTTGAGGATTAGTCTTCTGCAGTAATTTTAAGGGTAGAGCGTGAATTTTCTGCGGTTTTCATGAGATTGTGAAGTACTCTATACTGGAAAAAAATCTGTAAAATAATTTTTTGGGAATGCTTAACTGTGGCTACGTTAACATTGTTAGATATAGTGGTAGGGTCATTAGCATTTTTATCTTTAGTTTTTGGAAGCGGGCCCTAGTTTTTTTAGTGGTTGCTGGTTTTGTTTTGTTGACTGATTGTATTAGCAGTTTTGTTTGAATATTTTCTATACATTCTACTAGAGATGGATAAGTATTTCTCTTGCTTTTATTTTAATCTGCTCTGTTTTTTCTTTGTTTACTATGGAGTTGTGTTTTAGTAGGCATTCTGTTCTGTCTGCTGGAAAAAAAGGAAAGTGTTGGTTTGAAAGTTGTGGAACATGTATGCATGTATTGTGAATGAGTGTGTGAATATGAAGGCAGAGATAAAGGGCTGAGTGATTGTGTAATGGGTTGATAGTTGTGGTTGAGAAGGTTGTAAGAGTAGCTGTGTGTGTAGATGTGTGAAGGGCTTGGGTTAGTGAGTAAGAGAGTGGTAGTGTGAATGAATAAGTAAGGCCATTACAATGTTTTCAGGATAATAGTGGGGGTTATAATAATGGTGTTAAGGTGAGAATAGAAAGAGTGTACATGTTGACGTTTAATGAGTAACAGCAAAATAAACGTTGATTTAAGGAATTTTGTAGGCTACTATGCAGCTAAACTACACTGTACGAGTAACAGAAAGAATAATACTACAGTAATTAATTTACTTTGTAGGATGTGAAGAGTAGTTTTCTTCAGGTTGTTGTCTTCCTGGAGGTTGTTGGTCACTGCAATTGTGAAAGAAGAAAATGAGCGGGTATGTATGGTAATGGTGAAGTAATTTTAGTACAAGAAGACATTATTTATGAATGTAGGAGAATTTGTTGGGAAGAAGAGTTAATAACATTGGGCCTCATTACAAGTATGGCGGTAACCCTGCTGGTGCAGCAGTAGGGTTGCCACCAGATTCATAATATTTATACGGCACCTAGCTTCACAGTGCCACCAGGACATTACAAGTCCTGTTGGCCTGGAAAGTCTGGTGTCAGAAAACAAATGTTAGTCCCTATTCCTGCGGAGTCCCATAGGACTCTATGGGAATGGGCACACGCGAGCACTGGCTCTGCTGCTAATGGGGATGTTGGTCCCATGATTAGCATGCGTAATGGGGCTGCAACAAGAAAGTGTGACATTTCTATACAATGCAAAATGGAAAATGCTGAGCGTTTCAAAAGCTGTCCTTTTTGGGAGGGTGTACATGAAAGTTGAAAAATGGTTTTGTGATTTACAGCAGCACTGTATGTAACTTTTCCATTAAAAAAAGAAATGGAGATGGAAACTATTTGTAGATCACTTTTAAATGACACTTGTGTGAAAGTTTCCGGTGTTGTCAGTAGATGCATACTTGCTAATGTGATGCATTCCAATGGGTAGTTGCTTATTAAATTATTTTTGTTGTTGTTTGTATTGTGGGAGTTGTAGTTGCACTTTTTGCATTAGAAAAGGAGCACTACAAGTCCCAGAATGCAGACAAAAGGTAGGAGCCAAAAAGCACATACATATTAGAAAGAGGAACGTTAGCAATTATGGATATGCGTCAAAGTTAATAAAATTGCACCCACTGAGTGTTATTTCAAAATGTTGCTCCAATCGTTTCCATTGTCTTCCATTTTTTTTTTTAATTACACACAGTACTGTTCTAAATGTATATATGCATTTATTAGTTGCACTTGGAACTGTGCTGAAATAAATAATTCTAAATGCATTGCATTTTGCCATTTTTCATTCCATGTATATGCCATGCTTTACTAACATACATGGGGGGTAATTCATAGAATTTTGCGCAGAAGAAGCATACGCGGCTGGCACAGAGAGGGAGCGTGCGCCAACTGTGTGCGCAAAACAGCATTCTGGCGCACCGCGTATTCATGGATTACCTAAGCCATTTTGAGCCCTGGCGCAGCGAACATCCCGCAGCGCCAGTTACACTGCCAAGAATGCCCCTTGCGCAAGTAAAAGCCATAGAAATCCCCAATACGGCGCAAAGGGCTGCGCTAACCCTGGACCAGCTTACAGGCCCGCTACACTGTAATCGCGTGAAAAACTATGCGTAACCCGCTCACGGCAGCCAAAACGCATGAAAATGTACTCGCGCACCCCCTTGAATACGGGTATCCCGCTTGGGGGAGCCAAAACACGTGAAAATCTCCCCACGCACCCCTTCGATAAGCGTACCCCGCTTGTGGCAGCCAAAACGCGTGCAAAGTTACTCGTGCACCCCCTTGAATACGGGCATCCCGCTCGCGGGAGTCAAAATGCGTCAAAATCTTCCCGCGCATCCCCTTCAATACGCGTACCCTGCTCGTGGCAGCCAAAACCTGTGGAAATCAACTTGCACACCCCTTAAATACGCGTACTCCGCCTGTGCCAGGCAAATTGCGTGGAAAATGTCCCCACTGTGGTGTGGGCTGCCTACGGGTCATGGTCTGGGGTGATGGGCTGCCTGCGGGGCATGCCCAGGGGTGTAGGGTGGTCCCCTGTGGTTTGGGCTGCCTGCGGGTCATGGTCTGGGGTGATGGGCTGCCGGCGGGGCATGCCCAAGGGTGTAGGGTGGTCCCCTGTGGTGTGGGCTGCCTGGGGGTCATGGTCTGGGGTGATGGGCTGCCTGCGGGTCATGGTCAGGGTGGATGGGCTGCCTGCGGGTCATGGTCTGGGGTGATGGGCTGCCTGCGGGACATGGTCTGGGGTGATGGGTTGCGCGTGGAGTTTTACATGTGATTGGCCTGGCACGAGCAGGGTACGCGTATTCCGGGGGTGCGCGTGGAGTTTCACATGCGATTTGGCAGTGTAGGCCCTCCCGGGTGTGCCCCTCCCGCCCTCCCCATGCCCCACAGGCAGCCCACACCACAGGGGACCACCCTACACCCCAGACCATGCCCCGCAGGCAGCCCATCACCCCAGACCGTGCCCCGCAGGCAGTCCATCACCCCAGACCATGACCAGTAGGCAGCCCACACCAAAGGGGACCAGCCTACACCCCAGACCATGCCCTGCAGGCAGCCCATCATCCCAGACCATGCCCCAGAGGCAGCCCACATGGCACCATGCACTTGCGAGCCCCCCCCGACACGTCCCCCCACCCCACCTCTAGTGAGGGCACCTGCCAGCAGAACCCGACTCATGTGCCTCGGCTCATTTAGCAATGTTCCGGGCCAGGGCATCATCGAACTCCACATCGATGTTCCGTAGACGGGCTTGTTCCCTGGGCTCAAGGTCTCGCAGGGATGCAGCTATGGAATCCCTCAACTCCCTGCGAGTTCCCATGAGGCCCTCAGCCCGCCTCAAAGCCCAGTGCATGGAGTTCTCCGCCCTGGCCATCCTGAGCCTTGCCCTCTCCGCCCGCCGCCTCTCCACATCTATTTGCTGGCCCAACCGCTGCCACACGGAAGACACTCCGAGTCCGGGTTCCTCCTGCCCCTCGGCTGATGTCTGCCCCCGGGTTGTTGAGGTCCCTGAGCCATGATGCCTCCCATGCTGAGACTGCTGCTGCCTCCGACGCAACTGCCTCTGCCACCACAACGGCCTCCGGGCTGATGGAATCCCCTGGCGCCGTCGAGCACGTGCTCTGCCCGATGATGCCGGCACATCCTCCAACTGCTGGGGTCCAGTTGGTTGGGTGGCCACCCCTGCTGGACCTCCGACTGTGGCAGGGATGGGTTCTCCACCAGGCTGGCTGCGTTGGTTGGGGTAGGTCCACAGGGGGCCCTGGTGGCACCTGGGCCGGAAGACGCTGTGTAAAGGGAGACATTGAACACAAGTATCAGGGTACTGTACAATAGTAACCTAGACAGAAACCAAAAGCACATGTGTGGCACTGTCAAACGTCACTTCCATCATGTCCCTACACAACACATGGGTCAGTGCAGGCAACACACATGCAGGAACAGGCATGGCACATGCAACAAACATTTGCATTCATGTCCAATGCACCGTAGAAACATCCAATGGTGGGCTGAAACTCTCTTGCATCATGGGACATGCTGATCACATGCACACACATCACTGGAGGGTCCTGCATGTGGCCCCGTATACCCCCAGACACAGTGGATACAAGGATTACGAGGCTGTATCAGAGAATCAACACATCGTCACAGACATGTGTCATGCATCCATGGCGTGTAGCAGTCACTCACACACTACTCAGACACACAGACATGTACACCATGCATGTCCTTGACAGCAGCACCCATCTCTCACACCCCAAACATGTCCAAGTACAGACACAGGCATGCATACATGTGTGCATTCCGCATGCTGCTCCGCATGATGCATTATAACACATACACATCCATGTGGGTCACGGCTGACTGGACTCACATGCAGCACCATCATGTCCCTGCACACACACATTCATAAATGAACCATGTCACACATACAGCCAAGTAGCTAACTACCACCACACTGAAACATGCACTGTTTCAAACGGGAATGCATGGGCACTTACCGCTCGACTCCAGACGGGCCTGCATCCTGAGGATCTGGTGGTGAAGCACTGGGCGAGTGTGCTCCAGGACCCTCATCTGCTGGGTGGCAATGTGGACCCGGCACCCCACTCCATCCGCTGCGTCCAAGAGGCGACGGGCCTTCTTGAGGGTCCTGGACTTGTAGTCCTCCCAGCACTTCTGGACGTGTTTGATGTCACGGAGTGCCACCCCCTCCGCGTTGATGGCACCCACTATGTCCTTCCAGATCCTCTTCCGTCCTTCCTTGTCAGCGCGCGATGGTGTGAAGAGGGCATCATAATGCCTCAGGACTTGCTCCACCAGGATGCCAACTTCCTTATCACAGAAGCTGGCAGCCCTCGGTGCTGGGGGGTTGCCACTGGTGCCAGATGGTGTTGGGTCGGAAATGGCCCGAGGCAGGTGTGGGTGGGCAACTGGGTCCTGGGGCTGGGCTGTGGAGCGATGGTACATCAGTCGGGAGTCTTCTGTTCCAACAGGGGTGGTCACAGCAACTGGACCCCTGCAGAGGGCTGATGTGCAGGCACCAAATGGCAGGCACTGTTGGCAGCAGACAGGTAGGCAGGCAGGCAGCAGCAGCAGATGGCTTGTAGGAGGCTGCTCAGGGCTCTGGAGGCAGTAATTCGGCCTTCTGGGTAGGAGCATGGTCTTCCGTGTGTTGCCGCGTGGCCAGCTTGCTACAGAGTGATTTGGCAGGTGAAAAATAGGACGTTTGCGTGAATTACGAGGAAAGGCCCTGAGCGCGTAAGCACGTTGGTGACGTAACATGCGCGCAGGCATTTCACTCAGCACGGGTTAAAGGTCCCATGTGGGTTTCGATCGCTCTGTACGTGCTTTTCGTGGAGAGCGGTGCGTATGTTTTCCAGACGTTGGTGTTCACACGCGATTACCACACAGCGGCTACAGTGCGTACTTCTTCTTTTGGCGGGGGTGTTGCCTACGCGTTCTTCTTCTACACGCAAGGCAGATGGTGAGTCGCGCACGCTATTTTTCCCACTGCGGGTGTCCCTGTTTGTCGCGTACCCCTTTTTTTCAGTCATACTAGCCCGCATGTTCATCACATGTGCATTTTTAGGGTTCCTGGGTGCCACAGCGTACTGCATGTGTTTTTATACACGCATGTGTGCTACAGGGGTTGCATATCTCTTTTTCTTGTTTTTTTTGGGATGCCTGAGCATTGCGTGGCCCGTCATTTTTCCTAAGGGGCCACAGACAGCCTTGCAGGAGCACAGGGGGGCTGTTTGCATCACGTACCTTGCCCCCTCACCCAGGTTGCCCAGGACAATTGTTGTGTGCACCTCCCATTGGTACTAGTACATCTGTGCCATGGTTGGGAGGCCACAAAAGGTGAGGGGCGCCTCAGTTGGGCGGCCTCCACGTGCCCTTTCCCCTCCCATGCGCAGCGCCTGTGCATGTGGTTGGGGATGTGGGGGCACCACCATGTCCACCGGTACGCCCCGCCGTATTGCAACATTGTGCAGGTCACATGCTGCCACAATGATCCTACACACTACTGGGGATGCACAGAGTAGCTGCCCGCCAGAGCGGTCAAGGGAGCGGAAGCGTGACTTGAGCACTATGAATGTGCGCTCCACTATGGCCCAGGTTGCAATATGGGCTGCATTGTATCTTACCTGGGGTGGTGTGGTGGGGTTCCGTATTGGCGTCATGTGGTTGCTCAGAGGGTAGGCACTGTCCCTTGGGGAGGTGGTAATGGTTGTCATTAGTTGGGTTTGTGTATTTGTCTGTGTGTGACATGCATGAATGTGCACAGGCATTTGTACTTACCTATGAGCCATGTGTCGCCATACCTCCCAGCTTCCAGGGCCTGGATCAGAGTGGACATTCTGTATATGAAACTGTCATGGGTAGACCCTGGATAGTTTGCATGGGCAGAGTTGATGATTCCCTTGGCATCGCATACAACCTGCATGTTCATGGAATGCCAGTGCTTGCAGTTGTGGTAGATGTTTTCAGTGGCTCTAGGTGGACGTAGAGACACATGGGTGTAATCTATGGCACCAAGCAGTTTGGGGAAGTGTGCCACCCTGTAAAGGTCCAGGACCACGGCCTGCCTTTCTGCGGGTGTTCTGGGCATGTATATATGCCTGCGGACAGAGGGGCGCGCAGTCATGATTGCCAACACCTGGTGTAGGCAGCGTGACTGCGTGGGCTGTGAGACACCCCCAACTATGGCAGTTGTCTGCTGAAATGACCAAGTGGCCAAAAATGCAGGACATTGAGCACCTTTTACAATCATTGTACGAGGACAGTTTTTCACAGAACGGAGGAATGGAGGCTGGGATTTAACCCGAGACTTGAAAACAAAGACATAAAGATATATATACAAACAAGCAACATTGGCCCTGATTTGAAAAAGGCAGAAGCACCGTCGAAACACGTGTAATCACAGAGGGCACTGTTAACACGTATTACACTTAAAGGAATAAAAAAATTTAAAAAAAACACATGGAAACACAGAGAAAGGAGTTACCTGTCTTCTTTTTCGGTAAAACGTGGGCGCATGGGTAACTTGTCAGTGTAACCACATACATTATTTTTTCATTTAAACGGAGTGGAGGAACCAGAGATTCCGTTGTTACCTCTCGTGCAACCCTGAAAAGGAGCTACTTTAAACAGAAACAAGGGCGCTGAGGTCCATCCTTAGGTAGACCTCACCCAAAAAGGTTCCTCAACTTTTTTCACCTTTTACAAGGGGCTCAGTGCATGGGAGCACAAGGTGGGTGATGTGAGGTCATCCTCCCACTCAGTGACCAGGTCTAGGATGATATGAGGTGGAAACCTATACCTGCCATAGACCTGGTCATCAGGCATCCCAAAAAGGCTGGTCTTGGTCAAAGAAATGTGGGCTTGGCTATTCTCCTCCTCCTGCGGTGTCCCACGATCAGTGCTGCAAGAAATGGGACATTCATCGTAGTTGTATATACGTGTTTGTTGTTTGCGCGCACTTTTATAGTGCGCGGAGACGCTTCCGCCTGCCTTCGTGTGGCGGACGTGTTTATGCCTGTGCATGTCTTTAACCCTGCGCAGGTTCTCCTATTTGATTCCATGAATACGAGTAGTTTGTGAGCATGTGGGCGTTCTGTGTATTTCCAAGCAGCAAGCAGTACTTCCCCAGTTACGCCCTCATATTCACGCTTTGTTCCCCATTCCGCGTGTTCTTCCCCGTGTTCCGCCCCCTTTTTGGTCTGTGCGCTACATGTTGTGCGCTTTCACTGTGCGCATCGCGCACAACGTTCAGGATTTCGCAGTGACGAGTGCCCTTATGTGCGCCACGCGCGGATTTGGCGCACATCCCGGGAAAAACATGCACAGAGCCTTCTCGCACACCTGTGCGCATGCGCTTGCATTTTCGCGCTTGCGCCAGCTTGCTCCATTATGGCAGCCCAAGTTAACGGCCCAAGCGAAGCGAGGGTGTATAATGAGGGCTTCGGACCGTTATCTCTTGTTCCAGCCCCTGCAATGGAGGATGAAGGCCATTAGCACCCTAGGTCCTCAAAACGGGAACCTGGGGTGCAAAAACATTTTTTCTTTTTCTTCCTACCCCCAGATGCCAGCGGCGTCCCACTGTAGGTAGGAAAATCTATTTCCAAGATGGTCACAATGGAAAGGGAAGGCGGGCCTTCCATACAGAGACCCTCTTCCCTTTCCATGGCAGCCTGCAGAAGGCGAAGAGAGAACCTTATGACCATATTACCACAAGCACATTTTTCTTTTCCCTTTCAAACCTATCCCATTTTTCGAATAACTTTACCACATAGCCGGTCCCGGGTGGACATAGCCACTTTAACCCCATTTGTCGTCCCTGTTGGTCATGGCCAGTAGCCAGATTGTCCGGGTCATGAACTTATACCATGACCCGCACAATCTGGCCACTGCCCATGGCCACAGGCTATACCTCAGTCACCAAAAGCATATCACTATTTTTTGTACCTTCATTATAACACTTGTCAAAAAATAAAACACAGGCACATTTGCAAAACCATGCTTTAAGGTCCTTGCCAATGGTCCTTACACGGGTTTGTTGGAAATCTGCCCATGTTTTATTTTTTCAAAAGTGTCAAAATGTATGTACATACAATAGTCATATAACTTAGCGCCCACTTGACAAAATCCATTCCGACTTTACACAAACATTCAAGGTTGGTAGGTCTATAGTCTTTCTGAAAACTTTTGTCCACATTGGTCAAATGGCAACAAAGTTATAAGCCATCTAAAAATGTTGAGACCCCCACTCTAATTTAGCACCTCTTGACAAAATCCCACCAAACTTTACAAAAACATTTTTTTCTAGATCTAAAACCTTTGTGCATACTTTTGTGTAGATTCGTCAAATGGCACAACATTTATAAGCCTTTTCAATATTTTTGGGCCCCCCCTCTAATTTTGTTCCCTCTTGACTAAACAGCTCCACACTTTCCACAACCATTCAGAATCAGGTTTAGAATAAAACTCCAAGATTTCATGTAGTTTCCCTGAGTGGCGCCAAAGTTATAAGCCATCCAAAAACTGCTTTTCACTAACCCTGTAATGCAGAAATAGGCATAGATGTCCCTGAACATCTGAAGTGTTCGCGCACATCACCGGACTGTACTTGAACATTCGGACTGTTTGCCGACTTCGGAGATGAAACCCACCTGTTTTTTGGCTTCTTACGGCCATATCCAATCCCATCCTCATCACCCCTCTGCTCCCCAGAGATTGTTTGATAAGTTTGACAAGTGCAATGTTGTGTTTTTTAAAATATGTTTTTACTGCAACGTTCTCGGACATCGGCGGCTATCCGTGAATCCAACATGTTGGGCGTTTCCAAAAATCTTATGCACTTCATGCTTTTCACCATCCAATAAGTGGGTGCGTCCGATGTCTGTGGACGTCACGTTGCCTTCTAGGCCAATCGGATTCCCTTCCGCGGACCGAACATGGATGTGAGTCCGCAGACCGAACCCAGATAACACACTTTTATTTTGACCTACCTTTGGGCCGTTTAAAAAAAATTACAGGACGGATTTACACCAAATTTACTAAAGTACGCTTTCGGGACCACGCTGCCGCTCCTGCCGGACATTTGGTGAAAATCCATCCAGCGGTTTGGGCTGTAGGGCGTGAGCAACATTTTTTTCCCATTGCGTCTATGAAAAAAATTGAAATTTTGGGACCCCCCTACAACTTTGCCCCATCTTGATGAAACCTCACCAAACTTGCCAGAAACATTCAGACTGGGCCATATACGTTTTTTAAAAGTTTGGTGAGGATTCGTCCACAGAGAGCAAAGTTATAAACTGCCCAGTCAGTGCTCTTCCTATGGGTTGAGCAACTTAACCATAACTACAGGGTTGCTACCGCAGGCCCTGTAATAATCTAGCTTATCACACTTAATAATGTCTTCTCAGGAGAGCATGACCATCACAGCTTGATGGTCTACTTTCAACCACTCGACCCGCAAAGATCTAATTAAACAGTGCTACTAATGTTGCGCGGCACGCAAAATGGCTGCTGCCTGAGAGGGCTCAGTCAAAGGCCAGAATATTCATTGGAATATCCTGTTTACCGCAGAGGTTTCAGCGACCCCGAGGAGACAGCGAGGCGGAACACCTGCTGATCCTGGAGGTGCAGCTCCGGCCCCGTGAGAATCACCTGATCCAGATTTACCCGTGTCGAATCCTTGGTCCTTTGGTACACGCAAGCCGGGGTGAGGCAGGAAGCCCAACCTCCAACGTCTCCCTCTGGCCTGGAGGTTGCGCCGCGCGGAAGTGCTTGAGCGTGGTGCCCTTTGCGCCTGCTGCCTTTCTACGGGGATCCTTGGGCTCTGCCAAATCTGGCGCCGGGGCACGCACTGTCCACTATCTGCTGTCCGCGCCGGGGCTGCTGTGGGTGGAGGGGCTCTCTGCGAGCCGGGTGGCTGCAGCGGGCGCAGCCCTGTTGTAGCGGCGGGCTGGGCCGCAGCCTCTGCTGCGTGGCCCCGTTCGCCTCCAGGTGGCGGGGTGGGGAGGAGCGCTAAGCCGTGGACTGGCTTCACCTCACGGATCCGGACCTCTACCTGACAACGAGGTCAACAGGAACAACGGTGCTTCTATCCTGCGCAAACCTTGCTCTAACGGGTGGCGGCCTCCCGGGAGACTCTGCATACGTCGGATCCAGATTCGGAAGCCTGGGGCCAAGGTAGGACGGGCCCGGGGGCAGGGGAGAAGGCAATTTTAGCATCATTTTTAGACTGACGGACTGGGTGGAAGCCTCGTCACTGTGCAGATTTAATAAGGAGGCCACCACATTTTGCCGCTGCTACCACCTCCAATTTGCTGATGGGGGGGCTTTATCACGGGGGCCAGTTGTATGTCTTCAGAACTCTTTCACATATAGAATGGGCCGGCTGCCTCCCAGGAATTAGCACAATCTTGTGTGCCTTCCTGTTAGCAGTCCTGGGGGTTTTCAGACTGCAGGACCCTGCTGGCTAGATCCCAGAGCCACTTAAAGACACTCTTCCTGGAGGAATTCAAATTGTGACATCTGGGGCACAGCCTGTAGCACCCCTCCTGCCCCTCCCCAGGGGGGGGAAGGAAAGGAAAAAACAAAACAAACAAAAGGAATGCCAGGCTGGGCCCCTTGAGAATATATTCTGCAAGACTCATAAATTGGCTACTGGCATACATACCTTCTCTACGCCACGTTAGGCCAATTTGCATCGCCCTCGGCACGACTCATCGCCCTCGGCACGACTCCCAGCAGTGCCGGGGTGAGCCCACCAGCTGGGGCATTGTACCCCAGCATATTGACATGCATCTCATCGCAGGGGAGATTTCTGGGAATGGGAAACCAGAAAAAGCAGTCCAGAATGGAGCAGTTCGCCAAGGCGGATAGAGTCCCTCCACAGGAGGAGAATAATCCTGGCACTCCCCAGTTAGACATTGCAGCTCTTAACCAGACTCGAAAATCGATGCCTTGAGCTGTAAAGTGGATATTTCTGCGGTTCAGATAGACAAGTTGTGTGGCAGAATGACTGAAGCGGAACACAGGATCGAGGAAGGGGAGGATAAAATTAGTGTGCTGTAGCATGAAGTCTCTTCTCTGAAAAAAGTCATGGCCAAGAATGAGGATTTGGAAGGAAGGTCTCGAAGAAATAATGTGAGGATTACAGGGGTTCCGGAGACCACCCATATACAAAATATGGAACAATTTGTCCAAAAACTCCTGTTGGAGGTCCTGGACAATCCCCCGGTCACGAACCTATTCATGGTGGAGCGAACCCATCATTCTTTGGCGGTCAGGCTCCCCCCCAGGGGCTTCCGAAAGGGCTATTATTGCTTGCATATTTAATTACCGGGACCACAATATAATGCTGAGAGCGTCGGGGGAGAAGGGGTCCCTGAGATGGGGGTCGGCGACGATGCAATTATTCCCCGACTTCAGTGAACAAGTTCAGGAACAGAGAAAACCATTTCAAGCTGTTAAGCGGCCCTGCGGAAAAAGGGGGCTAAATATGCAATGTTATACCCAGCCAAACCATAATGGTAAGACAATGTTTTTTACCTCCCCGGAGGCGGCAGAACGCTTTGCGGCAGAGATACCAGATTCTAGCACCCTCCCACTGGACTCCTCTTGACATGTATGCTTCAAAGCCCAGGCTGATAGATCTTTGTGGCAGTGGGCTTTCCCGGACCCAAGATCTGTCCTTGGAATTGACTGTAACCACACTAAGACTGATGAGGTTTTTACATGCTAATTTGTTCATGTGGTAATCGGCCTCTTGACGTAAAGAGTCCCAGCGGCCACCGGCTTCCCCCATTCCCAGTGGCAAAGTAGTTATGGTTAAGGTTAGAGTTCAATGTTTTGGGGGTGGGGGGAGGGATGGATCAGCCGGTAAATTGGGGTTTCTGGCGTGGGTGGGGGAGGGGGAGAAAGTTTACAGGTTAATGTTCATTGTAACACTGCACTTGGATGAGGGTTGGAGGGGATAATGGGGTACCAAGGTCTCATTACTGTTGTATCCGACACTCTGGGCGAGAGACGGTTCATTTTTAGAATTTGCACTAAGCTCAGATCTAAGGTTGTCATTCACCTATCTTCGGCGCTGACGGGACAAACTTTGAAGGGTCAGGGCTCCACGCTAATGCTGAAATAACACTATTGACCTGGAATATTCGGGGCTTTACGAATGGTAACAAAAACCTGGCTGCTGGTAAAATATGCTAGGAACCACTCAGTAAATGTCCTTTGTTTCCAGGAGACCCACTTGCATAGGGATCAGAGCTTTCCTGCCTTGGGTGGTGGGTTATTCATCGATATGGTTCATCGTATACTTCTCACTCCCGCAGAGTGGCAATATACATTCACCGCTCTCTGGAGTTCAACCTACATGCACAGAGGGCAGACAATGAGGGCCGGTTTGTCCTGGTCGTGAGGGAGATAACAGGGTGGGTCGTTCTTATTATCAATATATATGGTCCTAATTATGACTGTCCGGAATTTTTCCAAACCTGCTCTGAACATCGCCGCTCCTTCCCGGATTACGAGGTTGTATGGGCGGGAGACTATAACTTGGCATTATCACTGCAATGGGACAGATCCTCCTCAGCGCAGACTTCTCTTCCCAGGGCGCCCCAGAGATGGAGGTCCATAGCGGCGGACTATGCGCTGATGGATGTGTGGAGGTTTCTCCACCCGGAGGGCTGGGTGTATACATATTATTCAGGGGTTCATGGATGCTCATCCAGGATAGATTACATATATTTATCCCCAGAGCTTGCCCGGGTAGCCCGCAGGGCGTGGATTCTGCCACAAAACTTTTCTGACCATTCCCCGGTTCTCGTACATTTTAAAGGCCCGATACTCCCCCCGAGGGACCTCCGTTGGAGATTTAGAGCCCGTGCCTTAGAAGACGTAGCATTCCGAGAGAATATTTGTAAACCCATTATTGAGTTCTTTCAAATTAACGCTGACTCCGTTCCAGATTCCAGGATAGTGTGGGAGACCTTCAAGGTCTTTGTCCAGGGGTGTTGCATTTCCCAAGTTGGTGGGGTGTTGAAAAGTATCCGTAAAGCCCTGGCCTCCAGGGAGAAGGAGCTGAAAGACATGGAGACTACCCAGGGGATCAGGGACTCTCCGGAGCTACAGTCTGAAATAGCCCTTAAACGGGAGGATATCCGTGTCCTGTTATCCAGTGAGGATCGATTCCTGGGCGACCCCATAGCTGCAGCCAGATATGTGGAGGCTGACCATCCCAGTAAGACCCTGGGATGGGCCATTAGACAGGAGCGGAGTCACATCCCTATTTTAGAAATAGTAGCCCAAGATGGGGATCGCATCAGGGACGCTGGGGAAATTAATTGTAAATTCCGAGAATACTATGCAGAACTTTATTCAACTCACCTAAGGGCCGGGCATGATGATATTGCTCAATACTTGGACAGGGTCGCGCTGGGCTGGTTGGACCCAGAACACAGGATTTCTTAAAGTCATCCAGTCTCTCCCAAATGGCAAAGCACCAGGTACGGATGGTATTACTGCCAAACTTTATAAGGCCTTTCCTGGCCTTCTTATCGCCCATCTGAAGAGAATGTTTGAAACGGCCTGTTCGGAAGGGGTCCTCCCTGAGACCACCAGAACGGCACTGGTGAACGTCCTGCTTAAACCGGACAAGGACCCAAGTATGTGCTCATTTTACAGACCGCTTTCCCTGATAAACACGGACAATAAAATCATAGCGAAACCTTGAGCAGACAGACTCTTACCCTATATGCCTGGCCTGGTCCTCCCCGACCAGGGGGGCTTTATACCAGGCCGCTCCACACAAAATAATCTCCGTAGATTATTTACCTTGATTCACAATGTGAATCAAGTGGTCCCTTTGGCAGTTGCCGCTCTGTCTGGATGCCGAAAAGGCGTTTGATTCTGTAGAATGGCCTTTTCACTTTGAGGTTCTTCGCCGTGCTGGCTTAGGTATTCAGTTCTTACGCTGGGTGCGCCTGCTCTATACGGCCCCAAGAGCTTACGCTTATACTAATCATAATCTGTCCAGTCCGCTTTTTCCATCCCGGGGCACTAGGCAGGGTTGCCCCTTCTCCCCTATCCTGTTCGCCCTAGCTATCGGGCCAGTGGCATGTGCCCTGAGGGAGTACCATGCTCATAGGGGGATAACACTACACTCGCAAACTTCCATTGTTTCTTTATATGCGGACGACATGTTAATATATATCAAACACCCACAAATAAATTTACAATCAATGATGGAGGGAATTTCCAAATTCGGGGCCCTATGGGGACACCGGATCAACTGGACTAAGTCAGAAATCCTTCCCCTTATCTCTTGTGTGTCCCCCCGGGACATTGTTGGTGATTTCACCTGGTGCCCACAGGGATTTCGATACCTAGGTATTCGGGTGTCTACATCCCCGGTGAGATTATATGAAGAGAACTATTTAGTGGCCCTCCGAAACCTGGAGCACAAGTTGGGCACTTGGTCACGGCTCACCATTTCACAGGCGGCTAGGATATCCCTCGCTAAAATGGTAATTTTCCCTAAACTTTTATAAATCTTTAACAATGTACCGATATGGCCTCCTGCGAGCTTTGAAGACTATGATGAATAAATTCTTGTGGGCTGGAAGGTGCCCTCGCCTGGCTTTGGCTGTTCTTTGCCGGCCGAGATCTCGGGGGAGTTTTGATGTACCCCACCTTTTCTTATACTTCCTGTAGCACAGGACCAGTATGCAGTCTGGTGGTGGGCCCCCACAGCGGATCTACCACATGTGTCCCTCAAGAGGGCACTCGCCTGCCCGGACGACCTGAGGGGGCTCCTCTGGGGTACTCGGAACAGCAGGACAGAGCGGAAGTACAACCAATGGCGATCACTCAGAGGGCATGGGACCGGCTGGCGGGTCTCATAGGACAGGGGCAGTAGTTTTCTCCATTTATGGCCCTCTACCACGTGAGGGTTATTCCCCTTACACATGAGGTGATCTTCATTCAACATTTCACATACTTGCAGGATGGGATACTAGGGGATATAGCTCCTCACGATAGGTTCTTTTCGTGGGAAGAATTGAAGGTTAAGGGAGATGGTCTGCGGTAACTCTGTTCTTGTACTTCCGGCTACGGGAGACATTGCGCACTTGGTGGCCAGACGTCCCGGATGCACCTACTACATCCTCAATAATGACATACATTACCTCGCCTACTTCCAGGGGCAAATTGGTATCTACTTTGTACGGGCTCGCTAGGCCCGATGGCCCCAACTGTGTAGCTCCTCATAGGGATAGGTGGGAGACCGACTTGGGGTACTCATTGACGGATGAGCAGTGGACTCAGATACACGCGCAGTCCAAATCTATCTCTGTATGTAATAGATACCACTTGATACACTTCAAGTACACACATCAGGTATACTACCCCCGCTTCGATTACATAAGATTTACCCACAGGGTATACCGTCATTTCATCGTGTGGTTTTTTGTCGCGTTTTTTATTTCGAAAAAAAAACATCGAAATTATTTTGGGGGTAAAAATTATATAAATTTGGTGTGGGTGTAAGGGAATATTAAAATAATTAATGGGATGTTTTTTTTTAAAACAAATCCGCGGCAAAAAACCCTGCGATGAAACGTCCGGTGATGAAATCACGTAGAACCACCCACAGAGACCTTCAAACTGTAGGAGGTGTGATTTGGTTCAGGCAGATTTCTACCACGTGGCATGGCTATGCCCCCAGATTCAACCCTTCTGGATAAGGATAGCCGAGACTATGTCCAAAATGGTAGACACTCACATATCACTAACCCCCGAGATTTGTTTACTCGCCTTGATGGAGGAGGGCTCTGGCGCTGTGGTGGTTAGATCATTAATAGCCTGGCACTGGGACGCTTCAGGCCCCCCCACCTATCAGCAGTGGTTCTCTGTCATGTCTAATTGTGAACATAGAGAGATGCAATTTAATTCAACAACACCTCTGCATTGCAGGCCGAAAGACCTCCTTTAGAGCCTACAGGTCCGAAGAGGGAAACACTCGGTCCCAGCTACGGGGAGTGGACGACCCACCTGGAGATCCTTGCAGCACTAGGAATGCAGAAGTTGAGCCTTTGTGATTGCTGGACCCATGCGGCAAAATGTGGGTGGGGCTTGGCCATACTGGGCTGGTCCCACATGGAAATTATGAGACAGTGCCACTGCAGAGGTTTGAACATACTATTGACGCCTCGTACCTGTTATTGTACTTCTATGGTAACAGCCTTGCTTAAGTGTCGTAATGGTCATATCGTTGGAAATTTGTGACGATTATAGGCCTTGGGGGAGGGGTGGGAGGTGGGTGTCTAGGTGCTGTGTAATGGGGCAAGTTCAGTGTTGTTTTTCACTTGTTTGGTTTTACAAGTGTGGTATGTTGATGAAATCATAATAAAAACTTTTTTTTAAACAGTGCTACTAATAATAAATATGATCTTCTATTGTCTTCGCCACAAATTAAAGTACATCTACTTATAAGCATTAGTTCAGCTTCATATCAGTTCAGCGCTTCATATTTTTTAAGAATTGTGATTGTTATTTGCAGAAAAGCAAACAAAATGACACACTAGGTTCACTATTACTATAACCTCACTGTGGCCTGCAGGCTGCTAGGGGAAGTGTAACACTCACAAGAACGCCATGAAAAGACTCACACATAAGAGTGTGACATGCCTCTACTATAAAATAAGTGGAACACTGGTTCTAGAAGGATGGATTTCCCCTCCACCCACTCCATACCCATCCCCTTATTCACACTGCACCCCCCATTGGGGTACCACTATGGGATCCCCTTCACTGCCCTCCACACCCACCTTTACAGGCCCTCTGGCACCATTATCTCCAGGGCAAACAACCCCTGACCCTGAATCCTCATTAACGACAGATCTGCTGCCGAAGCACAACACAACATATACAACCTCATTTCCACGGAATTCCCGAAATCACTTTCATCACAGAAACCTGGGTATCTGATAACTTCCGACCCATTACACAAAAGGCATTCCCCCAGGCTACACAATCATCGCCCATGACAGAACTTGCAGGATTGCGGGATCGTCATCCTCCACAAATCACACCTCTCCATCACACACTCCGAGGAATAAGCCTGCAACGCAGACTGCAAATCCCTCCTAGTATAATTTCTCATCAACCCCTCTCTTACCCACAGCTTCTGACTCATCTACAGACCTCCCGGAAAGTACATCCTCCTTAGTCCCGGAAAAACAGAAATCATGATCTGCGGGAAGATGGCTCTCTTCCCCCAACCCACGCCTTTGCCATCCTCCCCAAGCCTCCCTGCCACATCCAACACAGTAAAGAACTTGGGATGCACCATGTGCACTGATCTGACACTCTCTCACCACATTAACTCTGGCTCCCTGTCGGGCAACGGACCACTTTCAAAGCCATGTGCATCACCCAGCGGTCCCTTCACAAGACAGGCCCAGAATATTTCTCACCGAAACTACTCCATAACCAACCCATTCAAAATCTGCGATCAGGCACCAAAACAATGCCATTGGGTTATTCAACCACCTCTCAGGTGGGCCGGGGCAGCAATGAACCTGGAAAAAATAAACTCCAGCAGACAGCAGGACAGAATGCACGAAACATCTACGAAACCACGAACAGATGGGTAGGTATCACACTCCATGTTCATGGAAAATAAACAATGGCAAGGCCACCCACCCTCACGCATCTGATATCACACACCACTCTTAAGACACATCGCACAACACCTCTGCCATAAGAATGTAGCTATCCCCAACGACAAAAATGCAGTCTAGCTGAACACATAAAGAGTCTCCTCCACGTGCATACTATCCAGATGGTTTTACAGCACTGTTCTACGTGCCAGCTCAATATGAGTAGCTAGGAGGGACTTGACCAGCCCTACCCTCCTTTGTATTGCGCATAACACACACACAAATTCTACATCTGATGAATTTCTCATAGCTTGGACTTCGATCCCCCAAGGGCGCTCACCTACAGCACTTTCAGACCATACCAATGGAAAAAGGCGCTATGCAAATGAAAAATTACATTACATTACATGACCTTGCAGAGCTTCTGAAAACATTCATAGGGCAAGACTGAATGTATTATATGCAAGTGCTCTTTAAGCTAAATCTGAAGATTTTGCAATGTTCATAATTGAAAACGTTTTCATGAAAGTGCATATACTCTGCAGTAAAAGTTATAAATGTTAGAAGTAAAATGTAGTACTGTATTTATCACACTTCGTACAGTCAAGTGTGATAAGTATGAATTAATCTACAAACAAAGACAAACGCACACTTACTTCAATATTGTTGGCACACTGTTTTGGAAAACATGTAAATACAATTTTAAGCATTACACAGTAACAGATTTTGTATGAAACTGTTCTGTAATTGTACTATTATAGAAAAACAAGCATAACATGCAAATACAGTAACATTTTTCTTTCCTGTAAAGTCTCCTTTAATGACTGCCTATCACTTTCTTTCTTCTGGCAGAGCATTTAAAGTGGGAGCGATTTACCAGTGAGGGCCCATTTAAGAGGCCATTCTTTTGGACAAGACATTCTTAATGTTTCCGTGTTAAGAAATGCAAGGGACATTTTGTATTCTAAAAGCACACACACAGCACTAGTGGTTTCGGGCCTTTACGTGCAATTTGTTCAGATGTTGGCTGTTATCATTGGCTGGTAATGGACACCTGCCATTTTATGCACCTTGAAATGATACAGTTGCCATATACTGTGTCCCGATTGCATCTGCTGTAGGTGGTCTTTCACAAGTGTGCCATTAATACCCACAGTACGCAATGCCTTTTTGTGCATCTCGCGTCTGGTGCTTTTCTGGAAGGTCTGTGCAGATCGCAATTGGGTCTCTGGGTTCAGAAGTCTTTGTGTGGACATTTTATAGTGCAAATGTAGCAAGAGCACTGAAAATATCCAGAGCAGATATGTGAACTAGACGAGCACAGTGAGTTTCAGTGTGAGCGTTATAACATCGGTCAACCAGCGACAAGATATGATCCTTTAAAGCAGTGTCTCCTGCAGAGATGGAGCCACTCTAATGTCTCCAGGGCAGTGTATCTCTTTCAGGCCAGAAGAAAGAAAGAGGCTGAGCAAAAGGCCTGCAAATACGCGAGTGACGTCTGGGGAAAAGAGGACAGCAGATTAGATCACCGAGCATCCTGCTTCCCTCAGCAAAGATGGGGGCTCGGACGGGAGATCCTTGTCAGGAGCGAGCTACCTGCCAAGATCCCAATTTGCATTTCAACAATCGGCAGCCAGTGATTTAGAAACACTTAGATTAACAGTGTTTCTAACATTACATATAATGGCATAACAGGCATAAAAGCTGGAGAAGGGCAGTTTTGCAGTGATGTAAGCAAATACCAACTGGGATGTTTCCAAATGGAAAAAGGTTGTTCTCAATTATTAGGTGGCCTGTTGAGCAAGATCTGGTAAAACCACCTGAAAGCATTCTACAACCAACCTTAAATAACCACACTTGTCTACACACACAGCCCCTCCAACCCCAGAATAGTTTACACAATGAGATACACACCACCCTGAACACACGTTCCCATACCATAATTCCCTAAAATAGCCCAGTACCCCATCACAGATACATCAACATAACTCTCCATAGTCCTGAAACACCACTTCGGCAACTACCAAAATCACAGAAACAATTTACCGGGCGCACACACTAACCACTGCTCCAGACAACTCACAAAATGTATAAAACTAGATACCACAGAGATATGCACATATCATTTTTTCAACAAAATATCCTTACCCTGCTCCTAAGTTAGCCCCATACCCCACCTCTTTCGGATCCTAAAACTCCAAACCGTGAAAATGGTATACTGGTTACATGTCTTAATACCGAAGTAATTTATTATGAATGCCAATATGTCGAATCTGTTGTATAGAAACATTTTATAGTGAATGCACTGTTTTTTTTGGTGGGGTACCGGGGCACTGGGGGTTCCCCCAAACCCATGTTTCCAACCCCTAAAAAGCCATCCCGACCATCTCCAAAAATATTTAACCCTTTACCACACCCTAAATACATTCACTATTAAGGTTTTCAATATACAATATTCGATATATGGCCATTCTATATAAATGATTTTATATACACATTGTATACTGCTTTACTTTATGTTATACCAGAATGAATAACATAGCTTAACTGGGCATAGGAAAGAGCTTCACTAACTCTCCTGTGGGGCCGTATTCTGGACATCCAATGCCACTCTGGTGAATGGCAGCAAAAGGGGAAGAACATTAATATTGGCTCTGCTGAGGCAAGTCTTCTGTATTGGAAGAGATTACATAATGTTCCCAGGATCCCACAAGTTGGGTAAACAGTGAAGGTGGGATTTTAAAGCATTCTACAGTTTAGGCATTTGAAGACATACTTTCTTAGACGCACCATTTCCAAATATTTACTTTTGGATTTCAAGGCCTACAATAAGGTCTTGTAGAAAAGCACTCTAAGTTTCCCATGTCCATGAGTGAGAAAGCTACCTAGTCCTGCTTTTGCTTGGAATTCTTATGCTTGCAGTTTTGTCTTCCCATTTGAAATTTAGGAAAAGTACAAGTCCCAGAATCCAAAGGGAAAAATCAGGACTGGGTGATTTTACGCATGGTCACAGGAATCTTGACAGCTCTGATAGTTTACATTCAAAATACACATTTTATAGGTAAGAAAACTTAAAATGTTTAAATTCTTAAAGAAACATGTTCAGCCAAAAAAATGTCTATAGTATCCACATGCTGACCAGTAATCTAGAAGTACAAAATGCAAAATATTGCCAGCCAGAATAATCGTTTTTTAACACCAGTTCTATTCTTTAAATACTTTGGGAATCACTAACAAAAGGAGTGGTAATGTCATTTGGATACAGATCACCTTTGTGACAAACTCTCAGCTTGCTGTTAGGGTTAGGAACATTTGCTATCTATGCAAGGGAATCCCTTTTTTGCATGTCAATCACAGACATGACAACTTTGTAAACAGGGGTGTTCTCTTCTTTTGCTTATGTTTGGGCATTTGACACTGAGGCGACCCCTTTTGGACAGGTACAAATCTGTGAGGGGTATTATATATGTAAAGGTCTCATCTGTGCTAAATGCCTAAACATATGCAAAAAGAAGAAAGCATTCAGATTGGAACTAGGAACAAAGGAGTAATTGCGCTGCAGGCAGCTCTTTAAAGACCTGCAATAGTTCAGGTCAGTGCAGGTCGTTAAGGGCTGCCAGCATCCCTTTCCAGGACTCTGTGTGGCCGTGTGTAATGGCTGCTTTTTCAACAAGCCCAATTACCTGCCCACTTTTGATCAAACAGTCGACAAAAACCGCGACCTCAACATATTTATAAGCGACTTTTGGAGAAAAAAACAGGCCCAACATTGCTTATAATAAGCGCACTTGGCAACACTGCGCAGCAATGCAGAGAGAGTAGCCCAGGTAAGGGGGTTGCACAGGAATTCAGAGGAGGGGCCTAGCCCCACCCCCTTACGCGCCACTGCATTTGACACCTGCCATTTTCGGCTCCAACCCCTACTGTTGTAACGATCCGCTGCCACTGCCCACACATAGGAAATACAACCACTAAATCGGCAGAAGTGCATATTTTCTATATCCCACACGGCAGTAATCTGCATGATAATAAGTGGTATCCAGTCATTGCATGGAATGCAAAGCATTGCATGCCAAAAGCATCGAAATAAATGCATCGAAAAAAAAGCATCAAATGCATTTTTTTCAAAGGTAAAGGTTTTATTTGAAATATAATGGGTTTTAAGGGGTGAAAATAAATGAAGCATTCGATGCTTTTTTTTCGTTGCTTTTTGTTAGGTGTTAAGGCATTTGATGCTTGGAATTCGATGCAATCACTGTAAACCTAATAAGTACTTTTTGAGTAGACACTTTCTGAAGGCCACTCAAGCTAGTAGCAAGGAACAGGACACTACTACTTGTCCCAACTAATATCCCTACTTCATGCACCTCTATGTTTCTTAAAAATATGTAGAATCGGAGGTTCTACCAGTCCTGTCTTTTTAAGGACAGCTGTTCACGCTATTTTACAGTAATTTTATTGTGATTCAACTAACTTTGGGGGAGGCACAGACTGAGTCGGTGGGTCTCTATGGGTGGGGATATCTTACACATAATGATCCAAACATTAACACTCCTCAGATCTGAGACTTGTTAGAGGAAAAGAGAGTTCCCATACTACTCCCAGTGATGACTGGTTAAAAAAGAAAAGTACTACTATTTCCAAATATACTGCTTAACACAAAGAGACGAAGGGCCTGATTTACAGAGCGTTTTCATATGGGATGACATCATTATAAACCGCTTCTGTGAATCAGGCCCTAACTGAAAATAGGAATTACCTACCTCTCATATTGACGCACTCCTGTATCATGTTTTTAGGGATTGCCCGCTCTCCAATCTCGTGATCAGCTCCAGCGCTCCTAATACCATTACGAGTCTTGGCCGCAATTATGTCTATGTCACCACATCTACGTGGTGATGTATAATAAACGCGCTGCAACATCCTCCATGTGACAAGGGCAGTTGCAGACAAAACAATGATAGAGCCTGACCTGTCTGTTATCGCGCTGCGGTTTGCACGCTCAGCGGCCTGGCCTAGCTCACCAGTCCTACACAACCGGGAGCACCAGCACCTCTTTAACACTGGCAACGAGGATGGGATCAATCCGTGCCCCACGCACTTAAGGGCACAGAGCCTGCATCGAGGATAGCATGCCATACCTCCCTTTCTCTCCCACCCTCCCCAGCGCACCTTGCAAGACCTAATGAGCGCATGATGACAGCCTCAACACCAGGAAGAGGCGGTGATTGAGGATACACATACAATTAAACGAAGCAAGGGGGCAGAGGTGCAAGTAGACACCACACAGTCACCGACAGGTGAACACCCACACGACAAGACCACAAAAGATTGCTACGACTCCAGCAACCTGCCACGCTGGCCACGAACTTCAGTCCCAACCCAACGCCACGCACTCAAGGACATGGGGGACATGGAGCAGTTACCCTGGGCCCATTTGACCCATACTTATAACTATTGTCAGTGGGACCCAGATGGGCCCCGTGGTTACAGAAATTTGAGACGGTGATGGATTGTAAAGTCATCGCCACACCAGGGAAAATGAGCTCACACCTGCAACTAAGCGTTGGCGTTGGCTTTCAGATTGTGAAGGAGAGCAGCAGCAATTCTTCTCGCCCAGCAGGGCTTTAAGGTCAAGCTTCAGTTACTCCAGTTACTCGTTGTAGTGGACTTCAGATTCTGAACATGAATTCTAGCAGTGAGAGGCCCCCAGATATACTAGTTGATCTCCCATTCATTCTGCTGGGTCACACTCAGGCAACCAATCGGTCAGAAGGGCATTCATGCAGGCAGGCAGGCATCCAATCAGGTGCACAGTGCATTCAGGCCATTCACTTCTCTCCAGACACTCAAAACAAGTTATGTGTATTGGGACAAGTACCCAGCCATTCAACACTCCAGACTGCATTCATACCAGTTTCGGCAGGGCTGTCTCAGTCATTGTGTTAAACACCAGATACTATACACCCACAACACAGAATGCGTATTCGTCACACACTCCATTCACCCAGGTCCCACCCGCAGGGTGTACCCACAACATACAGTCACTGCGAAGGCTCCAGCCAGTCTGGCCTGGACTTCACAACAACACCATATATGGAACTTCCACCGAACAGCCGGCCAGGGGGAAGGGACAGAGTCAGGGCTTCCCAGGACTTTGGGAAAACAAAGTAACAGGCAATAGAAAGCAAGAGGCCACGGGGGACATCTTGTTTCCTATCAGGAATCAACTGATTCCAATGGCAAGGCTTGGGTATCCCAAAATGGAGGATACTCAGAGCACCTGTCAAATTCAGCATGGAGCTGCCACCAGCCCATACACTGATCTGTGGGCCACACACAGGTGCCCAGAAACATACACTAGGGGCACAGGGTTGTACCCCCACCCATGGGTGCCATAAGTGGATCCCATGGGTCTGTACACCAAACCAAAAGAGAGAGCTGCACCGCCAGGAGTCCTACATGAACTCCTGCACGGAAAACACGACAGAACACACAATAAAAAGCAGTAAAGGACAAGGATACGGAGGCCCTGACCCTCCGATGCATTTCCAGCATCACAAACGGTCACAAGGCCGTCAAACAAGCTAAGTGACTATGTGTGTGAGTAAAGACTTGGATAATATATCATGAGTAGAATGTAATTTGTTGTTTCATGGGGAAGAAGAGGAATGTTATGTCTACGTCACTGCGTCTACATGGTGATTTATAATAAACGCTGCAACGTCCTCTGTGTAGAGAGGGCAGTAGCGGGCAAAGCAATGAAAGAGCTTGACGTGTCTGTTATCACACTGCGGTTTGCGTACATAGCGGTCCGACTCCCCAGTCCTACACAACCGGGAGCGCTGCACCATTGTAACAGCCACAATTTCAGGTCTCAGCATGTGCCAATATTGGAAATTGTGCCCTGATCAGATATTCTCTGAAGGATCTGCTTTCAGAAAATGAATTAACAGATGTAAGGAGTCTTATAAAACATGAAATAACAAAAGTATAGTAGATGAAACAATGCAGAGGTTCAGAAGGCCAGCCTAGTTTCTTGGAACAGGGTAACCTTCTGGACAAGCCAGACCAATCCAGGTAACAATGGCAGTGGTCAAGACTAGGGGCCTCATTACACGGTAGGCGGTAAGGGTTTACCGGTACCGGCAAACCCTTACCGCCTTACTACGAGGTCCCTTTGCGGGTTGGTACATTAACACCTGCTTTTAGCAGGCGTTAAAAAACGAACCCGCAAAGGGACCGGGGTGCTAATTACGGGAACGCAATTTGCAGTACCGTAATTAGCGCCTTCCCCATTCCCATTATGCCCTATAGGGCAAAAATGGGAATGGGGAAGGGCAATGGACCGCCTTCCCAACCTTGGAATAGGGCGGTAATTCCCCTTTCCTCCAAGGCGGTACCGGTAAATTACCGGCATGAACCATGGCGCTAATAGCACCATGGTTTACCGCCTACCGTGTAATGAGGCCCTAGGTCTCAGGAGGGTTGAGGGTGACTGAAAGACCTAAATGAGCACACAGACAAGAGCAAGGACACTTACAAATAACTCCCAGTCAGGAGCATATATGTTAAAAATACATTTATTCAAGCCCTTTGAGTTTCGTCACAATAGTTAATAACAGTAACAACACAACATTAGCAAAATGTGTTTAAAAACAAATCATGGCAGCGGTGGGATTCGAACCCACGCCTCCGAAGAGACTGGAGCCTTAATCCAGCGCCTTAGACCGCTCGGCCACGCTACCACATCATTCACTCAGCGATTTCAGGGTTATAGAGGAGTATGCGTTTTTAGCGTCTTACGTGTAAAGGGTGGTACTCCAATTGGTTGGTTTTGCGCTTCTTAGGGCTTTCATGCTGACCTGCTTAGTTTCCGAGTTTATCCGGTACCTCTAGGTTTTTTACGCCCTTCTCCGAGAAAGAGCATTGAGTCTCTGGGAGTTCCTGAAATCCAAGGGACGCCACCCAATCCTCGATTGTGGCCAATCGCATTGAGGTGTGGGTGGAACCTAAGTAGTATGGCAAATCCCTGCTCGGAATCACTCATTTGACGTTGTTTTTTCAAATAAAGTGGGCGAGTCAGGTGGGCGGAGTCTTTGAGATGGGGCGGGGCATTAGTGACATTCTTCGGGTAGGCAAGACGTTTCATAATGGGAAGTTCTGTATGGCCAAACAAAAACTACATTTATATTAAACTTCTTTTTGACCAACTGTTTTGCTTTCTCTGACGAACCTCGATGTCCCAGGCTCTTTATAGATTTTAGTGATACTTAAGACTACTAGACAACAATTTAGAAAATAATAAGATAAAAAAAAGAAAAATTAGGAGATTGTACGGTTGGTTAAGCCTTACATTTCGGCTTCGAAAGAAGAAGCGGATAAAAGTACAGCTACTCTTGGAAAGGGAGGTTAAATAAATAGACGTGCTATAGTATACTTCTTTTTATTGGTACCGGCGATTGCAGATACCACGCGTAGCCACTGCTAGCCAAAGTGCACGCTTCCTCCCCAGTTCTGAAGAGAAAACAACCCAATTTAACATGACTTCCGCCTTTGTCTTAAGCAGGAAATAACCCAATCGAACATGGCTTCCTCCAATGTACCGAAGCAGCACGATATACCCGTATCCCACCCATACGTAAAAAAACTGAACAGCGCAATCTAACATGGTCGTTTTTCGCTAGTGCAACGATTTGGGAAAACGAATTGCATCTAACAGAAGCATGCCTCTGTGACTTCAGATCATGAGACTCACGATGCCATTCACTCCATAGGACCTCGTGGCGCAACGGTAGCGCGTCTGACTCCAGATCAGAAGGTTGCGTGTTCAAATCACGTCGGGGTCATGTTTTTTTTTTTTTTTTTCATTTGTTGTAACTATTACATTTTTTTTAAATTGTCTCTTTTTGAAATAAACCATAGTCAAATTATAAACACCATATTAATTACCCAATTACAGATTCTATTGTTTAACAATAAAAACGTGTTTCGCTATCTGAAAGAGCAACAAGCCACTTTCCAACTTGGCCCAAACAAATGTTCATGTTAAAGGGTACTAGTAACCACGCACTATCACCACCGGAGTGATCGCTGTAATGTCCACGTCATCTGTGACTGTGACTGACAGGGTCAGGACAGATCACGTGAAGCAAAGCAAATAAATCGGAACGAGAAAACTGTTGTAATGAGCTTCCTAGCTGAGTGGATGACATCACTGCTTAATCATAGCTCTCAACTCACACGCTTTTGGCGGGTGTCACCCGCCTTGAAAACAGCAGACTCACCAGCCAAGCCTCTGACACGGCCATTCATTTCAATGGGCCTCTCACCCGCCAAACACAAAATCGGGTGATTTCACCCGCCTTTGCATCGCAAATGGTTGAGAGCTATGGCTTAATGGAATGTAGTGATGTCAGTGTGAGTGGAGTGTTAGTGTGTGAAGGTTCTATGGTTGGCAGTTGGAGTTATGCTGACTTGGAAAGGACATGCCAATGTTTTGTCCCTGGCATTGAACTACAATAAATCTACTTAATAACATACCTGCTGGCTCGGGTGTTCTTCAGCTTCCAAGTTATTACACTGGCGACGAGGATGGGATTCCTGTCGAGGAGGGGACAGTTCAGAAATGGGAAAACATTGCCCTCCAGTGACTACATGTCCTTTTGCCAAGTTGACAGCAAGTTGGAGCCCAAGGTGGTTTAATTGGGCTGTCTAACATTCTTCAGCAGGCCGGGTGGTGCTGAAGGTGGAGCCGGGTCGGCACTCAGGTCTGGGTGCAGTGCTGTTTGGCTCTGTTGCTCCAGAAGCTGCCTTGCCCTGTGACCGGGTGGTGCAGGAAGGTGTGGTGAGCAGCTGTTCGGCACACGGGTCGGTGTGCTGTGATCTGAGGAGTGTCTGTCGTCAGGACCAAGCTGCCGGGTGGAGTTTGTGGTAGGCAGATCCTCAACTGGTGCTTTGGAAAACCTGCCGGCACACAGGTCGGTGTGCAGTAGTTTGAGAGCGTCTGCCGTGATGAACAAGTCGGCCGAGTGGGGCTTGTGGCTGGCGTTAGCCCGGCCAGTGCCTGGAGTCGTACGGCACACTGGTCGGTGTGCGGAGCCATGAGGAGTTGTTGTTCTGGCTCCAGATGTCCAGTTCAGAGCCCCCGCACCTTCAAAACCTGAGGTGAGCTGCTCGAAAGTGGCTGGTGCCAGCACGGGAGCCTCGGAAAGGGAGGCGGTTTCTGCTTTCCAGCTTTGTGAGGAGCGAGCGGTTCCCGAGCGGCATCTGAGCGCCGCGATTAACTCCTGGGATCCCGGCGCCCAGTGACAGAGTTGCCAGGAGTGAGAATTTCCGTTCAAGGTTCGTTGCCCCCTGCATCCTGTGGGGGCGCTGTGGTGCGCGGCCGCCAGCAGCAGCAGCAGGACGTTGCAAAAAGGGAAAGGACGTGCAGCGTTCTGGGGGTTGGAGAGAGGAAAAGAAACTCCGTTTATGGTTCGTTGCCCCCTGCATCCTGTGGGGGCGCTGTGGTGCGCGGCCGCCAGCAGCAGCAGCAGGACGTTGCAAAAGGGAAAGGACGTGCAGAGTTCTGGGGGTTGGAGAGAGGAAAAGGAAGTTAATTGGGCATCGTTATGGAGCAGGCAACAGATGTCCATCTTGCCTCTCGAAAGAGGCGCTAGCTGCTGGGACGCAAGGAAGGACTGCGCTGCGTTACTAGCACGGGGTTTTCTGTTTATCCTTCGGAAGTTGTTCGGAGAGTTCAACTGTTGCATAATTCCCACGTTGTGGATGGCCTTGATGGCAGTAATGGGGCCAGTGTAACCATACGTGAGTACTCTGCACATAATAGTGATCCCGCGTCTATGGAATTCAGCCCGGAGCGTTCAAGGTGCTGTTTTTCCACAGACCGGGTGAAAGTGTGGATTCGGCGATTGATCTGCGATTGGAGTCTTTGTGCTACATGGGTTATGGAGAGTTCAGGCCCACTGTTGCGGCAGCTCGGTGCGAGCAAGAGGACTTTCCTGCATACGGGCAGGTTTCACTAGGCTAAATTGTGATACTACTGTTGTATTTAACTGCTGTGTGTGATGAGTTTCATGGGCCCGTGTGAGTGAGTGAATGCGCGCGTTGTGAGTTGTGTATGAGTGATTGCTTTGTGTTGTTTTGACAATTTTCAATCTTGTGTGTTAATTGGATGTTGTTGAGTGTGCTCCTGCATTATTTAGCATTAAAAAGTGTATTGTTGTCTCTCATCCAATGATTCTTTGCAGGTGGGACTGTTCAATACTTAATATGTTTTCTTGCAGATTGGATTTCCATTATTGGGTTGTACAGACTCGTGGGTGGGGGCACTTGCGGGTTGAATTGCTTCTTTGTGAACAGCACTTACAGTTATTTTTACCAATAATTAACTGAAATAATGCATTTTACACATCATTTAGTAATTGTACATGTGTGAAGTGTTTTGCGTGTATGCCACCCATCCTGTGTTGGGGGTTTGCATATGGTGCGTGAGGTGAACATTGCGGTGTGCAGGAGTGGGAGTGTTTGGTTATGGTGGCGTTCTGCTGTGAAGCAGTAGGTGGGGACTGGTGTCCTCAGTGGTGATGAGGCTGGACCTGGGGTCCATGGTGAGTGGCGGGTGTGCTGCGTTGGTGCAGTTTGGCTGGACCTGGGGTCCATTAAGTGAAGTGTGCTGCGTTTTGCGTTCGCAGGAGGCTGGACCTGGGGTCCATGGTTTGTAGTAGGTGTGCTGTGGCTGGCAGTAGGCTGGGCCTGGGGTCCAATGTATCGAGTGGTGTGCTGCGGGTGGCAGTAGGCTGGACCTGGGGTCCTAGGTGAGTGGTGTGGAATAGGTGGTGGTCCTGGCTGTGTTCCGCATTCTTGAGGATTGCTTCTCTAAGGTTAAGGGTTTTGTGGTGTTGTGGTATCCTTAGGGGTGCTATGGTGAACTGTTTCGTTGTTGTGCTTGTTGTTGCTCTGTTGAGCTGTGTGGAGTGTGCCCGGGGGTGGCAGCCCTGGTGTCCTAGGGGGCAGACTAGGGCGGGAGGATGTTTGTGCACTGAGGGTTGCGGAGTGTTAGGTCGTTATCTGCTGTGGACGCTGGGTCGTGGCAGGACCTAGGTTCCAAGGGGCAGCTTGGAACAGGTGGAGGTGCGTAGTTTATTTTGTTTCTCGATGGTTGTCCAGTTCTGTTATGGAAGGAGTGAGCCCTTTGTAGACTGCGTGGGGTTCCTCTCTGATTTTGTTATAAAGGGAGGAGTGGAAGTGGTGTAGAGTTGGGCGTAGGACTTGGTATAAGGGTTGGTAGTCACATATGTGTCAAGTTGTCCAACGTGTTGGCACAGCATTAGTATTCTGGGGGTGCCATGTAGATTTTATTGGGTTCTTACTCCTTTGGTGGAGCACTTTCCTGTTTCCTTGATCTTCCTTGGAGTGTCGGGGTTTTGGTGTTCTCTGGGGGCAGTTTCTTGTCGCCAGTGGTGTTACTAGTTGGTGCATTACGTGCTGGCCACACGTACATGTAGGGGTTTTCGTCTGGTGATGGTTTTGGGTGTGATCATTCCCTGTTTCCAACAAAGTAAGGGAGGGAGAAGTGTTGTAATGAGCTTCCTAGCTGAGTGGATGACATCACTGCTTAATGGAATGTAGTGATGTCAGTGTGAGTGGAGTGTTAGTGTGTGAAGGTTCTATGGTTGGCAGTTGGAGTTATGCTGACTTGGAAAGGACATGCCAATGTTTTGTCCCTGGCATTGAACTACAATAAATCTACTTAATAACATACCTGCTGGCTCGGGTGTTCTTCAGCTTCCAAGTTATTACAAAAACCTTCGAAGGCAGTCTCCGCGGCTCCAACACCGGATTAAGCGTGTCTTGTCACATCATCGCACTGCGCAGCGCACCAGGCAGCAGGCCCTGCCTGCCATTCCCGCCAGCCCGCAAGCCTGCGGGGCCAATCAGCAGCGCCCATCACACTGGCAACTATGAGGAGCGAACACACTCCTGCTACATCCCCCACCTGCAACGGCAAGTTACGCCGTCCCAGCATCGCGCCCCAGGCACCACAGGACCTGCTGACTTGTGCGCACCCTTAGCGCCGACACCCTCAGTGGGGTGGCACGGCGACCGCCCTCGTTGTTCCCAATGCCCCCCCACCCCACACAGGCTCTCATTCAGACTCTCACTCCTTCCCCGCTACCCTCCTCCCACAGAGCCCAACCCCCTTACCACCCAAATGAGAGGCATGACCAGTTGGATGAGTGGGAGAAAAATTGCCACAGCAAACTTTAATACAACATAAAGTCAGGAGTTAGCTTACAGATGTTCCATTTTATACTCAGGATTCTGAGCTGAGAGCAAAGCAACTTCCCCCCCCGCCCCTTCGGGTCCTTGGGGGACCCGACGCAGGCGCCCAGTCCCTTCCTCATCAGTCCTGTGATGTCAGGTCCCAGTTGGTGTGCGGGGCCCGACCTCGTGGGTAGGCCTGGCTTGGGCCTGGCCTAGTGCGCAGTGCTAGCGCGGCGCCCAAGGAAAGACGCAACCACACGTTAGGCTGCATAAACCCGGACTGGCGTTCTAACGCCAGTTCCGGTGATTCCTTTATTTCCGGTTGTCACGTGACCCGGAAGTATCTGGGCACGTGACAACACATTCCTCTCCAACTTGGAGGTGTTTTACAACAGGTAAACAACAAACATGTTATAACGGGTACCGTACACTTTGAGCCACTCTGACCTCATCTTGGCTGGGTTTTCTGAAGGTAGACTCCGTCCACCACATATCCCTAGAGGCGGGACGACGGTCTGGGCTTCTCTCTCAGGAGGTATCAGGGATTTCCCTTCTCCAGCTTGTCTGCCACTAGGCGCTCGGGCTCAGTCCTATTTTTTTTGTTGGTGGGGTGTCTCCTGTTCTCTTGGGGTGGCACAGGTCTTGGGTGTCATTTGGTCTCGGGCGTGCAAGGTGTCGCCGGCTCTCCTCTTGGGGATACCGGGCTCTCTTCCCATAGTTCCGGTGGCACCTTCCTGAAGTGCTACACATTCCTTGTCACTGTTTCACTCCCTCGGGTGGCGGTAATCATACTGTGGTTTGCAGCACTGAATGTCCACGGTTGGAGTTCAAAATTGAGGGACATTTTCTTGGGTGTCGCCCGGTTCTTGACGATGACGGTGTCTCCTGGTGTTAGGTCTCGGTGGCTGGCTCGCCTGGCAATACTTTCTTGCTCATTTCGCCTCAGTCTCATAGCATCTATGGCTGGGATGTCAGGTTCCGGAGCTACCCATTGTGGATGTATCGGGAGCTCTGCCTGTATGGGTGCCCCAAACATGAGGACAGCAGGGCTGATTCCTGTAGAGGAGTGTGGAGTTTGTCTGTGCGTCCTCAGGAATCGATATACTGCCTTCAGCCATGGATGCCCTCGTTCTTTAGCAATGCGGATAACTTTATTGAGTGACCCCATGAACCTCTCAGCGTCACCGTTTGCTTGGGGCCATCTTGGGGTGATCCGCTTGTGTTTTACGTTTATGTCTTTGAAAAATGTGCACAGCTCTTGGTTGGCGAACGATGGTCCGTTGTCGCTCTTGACTTTTGTCGGGATCCCATGTGTTGCAAAGATCTTTTCTAGTGTGAGGATCGTTGTCTCCGTGTTGGTGGATGCCACGTGTTCTACCTCAGGATACCTGCTAAATTCATCAATCAAAATGAGTAGGTATCCTTCGCCGGCAATGGTACATTGGTCCATGCTGACTGCCTCCCACCGCTTGCTGCTTCTTGGGGCGCTGGCGATGGGTTCTGGTTTCTCGGCCCTCCTGGAGGCTTGGCAGGCTGCGCAGGATTCCACCAGCTCCACTACTCATTGTATGTTGGGCATCCACATTCTGGACTTTAAGTATGCCGTTGTTTTGACGATGCCCTGATATCTGCTGTGGGCTAGCCTGAGGGCTCTCTCCTCTAGTGAAGCGCGTAGCACGATCCGGTGACTCTTGAGGAGTACACCTTCGGGGGCAACTGAGAGTTCATGTTGGATCCCAAATAGCGCCCGAAGTTTGGCTTGAGCAGACGTGGTGTGTTGGGCCATGGATGTGAGGTAGTTCTTCCAGTTTCCTGACTGGATGGCTGTGGTAGTGTGTGTCAGAATGGTGTCTGCTTCCATCTTGCTTGCTATTTCCTGTAAGGTCAAGGCCCGTGGTCGGACGCAGGCGACTACATGACATACGTGTTCATCTGTTTCTTTTGCGTGGCATTGTTCCCCATCAGTGGCGGGCCGCGGGTGACGGGACAGGTAGTCGGCTGGGTTGTCCGTCCCTGGGTGGTAGTCCACTTCTATATTGTAAGGCTGCAACTGCGGTATCCACTTTTCAATGCGTGCTGGTGGGTGAGGAGCCGATCCTCGGAATATTGGGATCAGGGGCTTGTGGTCCGAGAATACTTTTGCTTGCTTGCCCAGCAGGTATACTTTAAAATGTCGGCATCCCCACAGGATAGCAAGGGCTTCCTTCTCAATGTGGGCATAGTTCTGTTCTGGTTTGGTGAGTGCCCGACTGGCAAATGCGATGTGGTACACGTTGCCTTCATTGTCTGTTTGAGTTAATACTGCCCCGAGGCCGACTGGGCTGGCATCGACAAGAAGTTCGGTGTGTCTCTCTATGTCAAAGAATGCCATAGTTGTGGAGGCCGATAATGTGTCCTTGATTTGTTGGAATGCTTGTTGCTGAACAGGTGTCCATTCCCACTTCTTATCTTTCTTGGTTAGTTCCCGGAGTGGGCTTGCGATGCTGGCAAGGTCTG